>NC_041389.1:404093435-404124740 GCF_002162155.2 Triticum dicoccoides | reverse complement strand
TATTAGCAGAATAACTATTCTGCACGCCACTTCCGCACTGCACGCTGAACGCAAGTGCATGTTATTCTTTGAACCAAGTCTGCTCCAGTACTCACACGAGTGAACTTCTCGTCGAAAAAAACTGCACGCGTTATTTTTTCGGTACTGTTTTCGCTTTAATTTTGAACCGTTTATCGGAATGAGGCGTGTAATATACCATTGAAAATCTATGGATTAGGCGCAACTTTGACATGTTGAACACTTTTCGATGTTCCACACGGTTTAAGAGCAGTTTTGAAATTGGCGCATCCCATGACGAGTGGCAGCGAGCGTTTTTTGGCGATTTCTTCTAAACCGCTCGTCGGAATGAAGCAAATGATACGCCGTTGGATAGATATCATCGAGGCGCATCTTTTTCATATATAAATTTTTCTCTAGTTCGTTACGGTTTAAGAGCAGTTTCAAATTTTTGGTACTGTTTTTCAAAATTAACTAAATCGCAGAACTCTGTTTTTCAAATTTTTTGAAATTTTTGGTACTGTTTTTGCTCCCATTTTCTAATCGTTTGTCGAAACGAGACGCATGATATGCCGTTTGAAAGTTACGAACAAGGCGCAACTTTTATATGTTGAAATTGTTTTGAGATTCCTTACGGTTTTTAGTTAATTTTGAAAATCGTGTGGCGGACGACGAGTGACAGTTGCCGTTTTTCATGAATTTTTTACAAACCACTAGCCGGAATGATTCAAATGATGCGCCGTTGGAAAGATATCAACAAGGCGCAACTTTTTCATGTAGAACACTCTCTCTAATTCTTTACGGTTTAAGAGGAATTTCGAATATACCGAAAAGCGGACACTCTATTTTTCCGCGACCCAAAATCGCCGTATGTACTGCATCAGACAGAAAACTGCACTCCTTTCCGACCGAAAATCACACTGCATCAGAAGGACAAGTGCACTGCATGATTTCTTTTTTGTGGGACGTAAATTTTCCCAAACGAGGTAGCAAACCGCACTTCTTTAGACTAAAATCCGCACTTCATCAGATGGACAAGTGCACTGTATAATTTCTTTTTTGTGGGACGTCAATTTTCTCAAACGAGGTGGAGCTCACATCATGTCGAAGCGTTGATGAACCACAATACTATGGAAAGTGAACCTCGAGACTACCGCAAACGGGCTGCAACACTACCGAAAGTGAACCGCGTGAGTTTTTTCCAAACTCAATATTTTAGAGGACAAAGTGAGCTTCAAAAACATACATATCCATTCATTATCCACCATTGTGTGGACGTAGAGATCTGCATAGTCGTTTTTCAGAGTGAATCACTTGGGTGTCACAACGAACTGCATCGTTTTCAACGGGCTTACAAACTAGCCCTGAAATTTAACATGGGCAACCCTCAATTATAAAATAAAAATTGGCAACGGCAGTTAAGTGAACGTCTCCAGCAGGACCTGCGAACTGCACAACACAAGAAACCACGACTTGTCCAACTAAACAAGTGTGTGGCCATGTCAAGGTACTCTAATGCAGAATTGGAGAGAAATGACAAACAAGTCTGAAAAAATAAAAATAAAATGCTTCTGAACTAGTACATGTGTGCTACTGCTCTCCCCCATAGGTAATCTGAATCAAGCCGGCGTCCCATGGCTGCGACCACATCAAAACATTTTCAAAAAGTGATTTTGCACTGCATGCTCGCGAAAAATCCTCTTCCGAACTTCACGGGGCGTCGTCGCTGCGGTTGACCTTGATCTCTTCTGGTTTAGCACAAGGAACAGAGTGAACCATATTAGACAGAGGAGCGAACCTCTCAAAGAGTTACATGATTCATACATGTCAAAAAGAGTTATCTGCATACCAAAGGCAACAAGTGAATCGCACAATAAAAAAAAGAGAACAACCATATGATAAAAAAAGTGATACCCAGGAGTGACCTACGTGGAAATATATAGCGACCACGCCGGTGAACACGCATGACCGTGAGTGCCGCACTGCATCTGCCACCCTGCCACACTGCATCAACCATGGGCGTGCTGCGTGCACCCACGTACTGGACTGCGTGGCGCTGGTGGGAGTGGTAGCCGGGGAAGCGAGCTCGTCGAGGGAGGTTTTGTTGGATCCCTCATCGATGGGGACAAGGAAGCCGGTGAGTAGAGGATGGACCGACGAGGAGGTAGGGGGTCTTGGGGGATGGCGTCCGGATTCGACGCGAAAAGTACGGTGACACCCGGATCTAGAGCGGAGGCAGGGTGGGGAAAGCTTTGAGATGCCCAAGGCGACACCTGCGTTCACGAGCGAGTTCAGAGGGTGCGGTGAGGAGGTAAAAGGAGAGGAGGGAGAGGAGGGTGGCCCAGCTCCGGTGTTCCTCTGGCCGTCCTGCGTGGCGGCGGCGCAGATCGGCGGCTGGCGTGTGGGGAGGGGGTGGGCAGGCGGCGCATGGGGAGGGGGTGGCCCGGCGGTGCATCAGGAGGGGATGGGTGGCCTGCCGGGTGGCGCGTGGAGAGGCGGTGGCCGGGCAGCGCGTCGGAAGGTGCTGGGTGGCTGGCCGAGCGGTGCGTCGAAAGGTGCTGGGTCACATGCCGAGCGTCGCGTCGGGAGGTGGTGGGTATCCGGCCGGGTGGCACGTCGGGAGGTGGTGGGTGGCCGGCCGGGCGACGCGTCGGGAGGGGGTGGGTGGCCGGTCAGGGAAGGGAAAGGAAGGGGGCCGCGCCATGGCTGCGGGATGTGGAAGAGCGCGAGGTGGTGGGGACGGCACCGTGAAGGGAGTTGGTGCGGCGGCACGGGGGAGGTGGTGCGGTGGTGGAGCATGGGGGAGAGAGAGAGGAGAGGGTGGCTGAGGTGAGGATAAGGTGGGATGGGATTTTTTGCATTGCCCGTGCAGTTAGTTCGGTTCCTTCGCGCGGTTAGTTTTGTAGCTATGGATTGATCCCGGGTGTTAGCAGAATAAGATTAGAGTGTTAGCAGAATAACTCTTAAGGGGTGTTAGCAGAATAGACCCACCCTATATATATATACCCTGTTGAAGAATTCATCTGATTAACCAGTTAACTTGCCGATTAATCCCTACTCATAGGGTCACCGAGTAGCCTATAAACCGATAAATCGTCCGATTAATTGATTAAATGACCGATTAACTTGCTGATTAGCCGATTAATCCCCTACTCACCTGCCAACCGAGCAGCTACCAGTTAACGATTTCCATATATATATATATATATATATATATATATATATATATATATATATCATCGAATGTCTCACAACCACACAATTATTCACACATACACATGTGTATATATACAGTTTTTCCTACATGTTGCCTTCAGAGCCAATGGCATTTGCCTTGGTGCCTTCGGAGCATGATGACAATTGGGAGTGGTTCATTGGGGCGGTAGCTCGTAGTAGAATTCCTCTTTGGGATCTATGACCTGGTCGAGAAAAAATCCCGCTATTTCCTCTTGAAGTGCTCGTATGCGCTCCACTGGTAGGAGCTCCTCCCGCACCAATTCGAACTGTTAAGAAGGAGATCAATATGCATGTGTATTAGTTATGTGACTAGATATCGATAATGATGTAAAAATTGTGAATATTGTTCTGTCAAACATACCCATAGCTGTCTATCAGTTTTGATCCTTTCGGACGTCATCATGCGAATGTTCTCGAAAATGTAGTATGCACACACATCAGTCCCCGGCGCCTGCTTCAGGGCCTTTACGAGAATAGAATTTAATCATATAATAATTAATCAAGCATGATAATTAATGTTATTGAAACTAGAATTAAATAGATGCATGGTAGCTAGCTAGTACTACTTAATTAATTATACCTTGGGTCAAAACCAATACAACTTTTCTTTCCATGGACCTGGAACCTCATTCCTGAACTTTGTCCAAGCCCTGCCCGCCGGCAAAGAAAATGAATAAACGAGTTATTAAATAGTTGATATCAGGAAATGATGAACTAAAGAGGCCGACATATAGTTAATAATGATTGAAATTACCTGTCGACTATCCCCTTCACGATTGTGTAGTCTTTCTTTTTTTAAGTAGTGAGTCCAGTACTTCAACTGTTCCTTCGTCAACTAAAATGATTAACAAGATCCAATGGTAACTGCATGCACACACGTTTGCATGTCTTAATTAAGCAGGCATGTGCATAACACTCATCAACTACCCTAAACCCTATACACTTAATTATTAACATCTAGCTAGCTAGTAAGTAAAAACATAATTTGTAGTACAAGACAGTGTGACTCACGTGAAGTTGTAAGGAAGTAGTATATTTTCATTGGTATTGAGGCGCTTCAAGAACTCTAGCATGTTTTTCTCTACATCGTCTTTATACCACTTATATGTCCATGTTTGTTCATTAACGGTATTTGGGTCAATGAACCCAATGACATAGCATCCAACTTTTTTCATTTCATACATCTTCATCCTGCATAATACCATAGAAAAGAATATAGTGAGGATAATTGCAGGTAATGATCGATCAATGAGCACTACAGCTAGCTTGAGACTTCAATTACAGAAAGAAATCACTGAAATAGTTCTGAATACTCAACGGACAAAGCTAGTTTATGGAAGTAATACTCTTCCTTGACTTTCACCATGAGGCCCTCTCAATTTTTACTCTTGGTAATTTTCATGTACCAATCATGCAATTCATACATTCACGTTGGGAGGTTCTTGACCTGCTCAGGCTTGACCAAAGGTTGGCCGCGGACATATTTCCGTTTTATGTCTTGTTCTCTAAGCTTAGGCATGGGCTCAATCTCGAGGAGTTGTCCAACAGTGATACCGAGCATTTCAGCCTGCCTTCTATGCTCGTCGATTATTACCAGCTGACCGGCGCCGGTACTCTCATGTGTTGGTACAACAAGCGGGGGGATCGATTGCGCCGCCCGTTCTCCTAGCTGGGGAACGCTTTTCCCGCATTTTTGGCCAGCTTCTTGGCTCGAGCTCGAGCTCAACTCCTTTTGTCGTGCTCGATGTGCCTTCCTGATTTGGTGCTCATAGTCCGAGTCAACAAGCTTGGGAGCTAGTGCTTTAGCCATAAGAATAAAGTGGTTATCCTCGGGCACTTTCTTCCTTGGCAGCGGTGGCGGTTTCGGTCCAAAGTGGGCGTCCACTTGGGGCTTCACTATGCCTTCATTGTGCTCCTTGGGCATGTCGTAAGGCCTCCGTGGAACAGGCGCGAGGCTTCTTGGACCATATTGAAATCGCTTGCCTCCGCCTGTACCTCATGTACTACCTCGACTTGTAGCACTACGCACCATAGCTGTGGTGGCTCTCTTCCGTGATTGCTGAGGCAGCGGAGACAGCTGACGCGGTGTCGGACTTGGAGGAGGAGTGGCACGCGTTGGTGGACTTGGAGGAGGAGGAGTGGACTCACGCGTTGGCTGAGTTGAAGCAGGAGGAGTGGCCTCATGCGTTGGCTGAGTTGAAGCAGGAGGAGTGGCCTGAAGCTGTGCCGTACTTGGAGGGGCGTGAGTCATCTGCTCCTCGTCACCTCCTGGAATGTCAAGCTCTAGCTGACACGGTGTCGGTGGCCTTCGAAAGATGATGCAATCCTTTCTCCATAGGATGATACGATGTATGGCCTCTCCCAGTGTGTGCTCCTCGTCACCTCCAGGAATGTCAAGCTGTAGCCCTGAATATTGGTCCACCACCTCATCAACCACGACACGAGCATAGCCGGCTGGAATCGTTCTGCAATGGTAAGTTGCTCCGGGGGGATTTGTATAAGCAATGGCGTCCACCGCCTTCACGGATATGTTCTTTATTTTGAAGTGTAGCTCACAGTTAGTGTTCTCCATGATGTCATCCACAGGGTATCTATCCAGTAGTGCGTCGCCCGGGGCAAAACCCACGCTGCTTCTCGGCATGGATGGGATGGTGCTATCCAATGCTGGATCATTCGCTAGCTGCGGTCACTGCTGAGACCCCCTTTCCTGGCTAAGCGAGTTGATCTCCTGCTGCTGCCGCTGCAATTTGAGTGCCAAGTCCGCGTGCGCTGATTCTAGGCCTTGAAGGCGTTCTGCTTCCTGCTTCCTCTGCTCGTTCTCCAGCTTCTTCTTCTTCTCCTCCTCCACCTTCGTTCTCGCACGGCTTCTGTAGTCGGTGTTCCACTCAGAAAAGACCTCATACCACGGAACAACGCCCTTGCCTCATGTTCTTCCCGGGTGTTCAGGATTTCCTAGGGCACGCTAAGCTCACCATTCTCTCTGTTGGGCGTGAACACCCCCTTTCAAGCTTCTTCTATTGCTTCAACTAACTTAACATTGTCTCCTTTAAGACATGCCTTCTTAGAAACCTCGCCTGTCTTCGGGTCCAATGCCCCCCCATGCGCATAGAACCAAGTTCTGCACTTGGGGGGCCAGCTCAATGTAACTGGAGTGACCTGTGTAGCCACCACCTCTTGCTCAGACTTATCCCACTTAGGCATTGCCACCGCGTAGCCACCTGGCCCCAGCCTGTGGAATTGCTGCTTTTTTGCGGAATTGGCCTTGATTTTTGGACCATTCCTTAGATAATTCTAATTCCTTGAATTTCACAAAATTGTCCCAGTGTTCTCTTTGGTTATCAAGTGTTCCCTTGAATTCTGGAGTCTTCTTTCCTGCTTTGACGTAGTTATTCCATACAGTTTTCTTGTGGTTGTTGAATGCAATTGCCATCTTCCTAAGAGCAGCGTCCTTAACTTTCTCCACATCTGCAGCTGTGAAATGATCTGGTAGGGTGAAATATTCCATGAGATCTTCCCAAAGCACAGTTTTTGCTTTGTCATCAACAAAAGTAAGATCTGGACGGGGCTTTGATGGCTCTTTCCATTCTTGAAGGGAGATCGGGAGTTTGTCCTTCACAAGAACTCCGCATTGATGAACGGACTTGTTCACAATGTTCTTAGGCGCTATTGGTTCGCCATTAGTTTTGATGGCATCGATGTTGTACTTTACGCCCTCCTTCAACTTTTTTCCGGGCCTCGCACTCTGCCTGTAGAAGATTTGCTTGATCCGGAGGGCTGAAAGAAGAAAGATTGATTCATTAATATATCTTCAAATCATTTAAAACATGTGATGATCACCAGATGCCTGCTTATATAAATATACCTCGGCGGTCTCCGTTATTTCAAGATCAACATTTTCTTCGACATCATAAGCAATAATTTCTTCATCATCATAATCAAATTCATCGTCCATGACTTCATCAATTCGGTCGTCGCGATCGAATATCATATCATCACCCTCCCCGGTATTGTTCAGATATTGGGAGCCGTCATCTTCTTCATTTTGATCATCTGGCGCGTGAGCGGAGCGTATTATCTCGAACAGGGCCTCTTCTCCCTCTCTGCCGGTATTGTCCACCATAGCTTTTATTTAACTAATCCAGAAGAAATATAAAACAATTTAGTATTCAAATTACAATGCATGCATGCAATCAATAAGGAAATCCTGTATCATAGTACATAATATGCATCGTCTCGAATAATATATAATCTCGAATACATCGTCTCGAATATTATATATTGAATACATCACTAGCTAGCTAGCTAATAAAGATCGAATACTATAGAAAAATCTAGGCCACTCGCGGTTCCTGAGGCGCGGGCGGTGGACACCTAAAGAGAAGGAACCATCACAGGATCATATAGCTCCAGTCATCTCCCCAAAGACCCAACCAGGTATTGGAGAACCTGATGTCCATAGCAGCCATGTAGCGACGGACGTGCTCGTCCTCCTCCCTGACACGGTGACGCACCACCTCCGGCAGGGCCGGCTCCCTCCGCACCGAAAGTGGCCGACGGGAACGCCACCAAAGGAGCTCTGGGTTGACGACGGGACCCGGGTTCCTCGCCAAGCGGCGAGCCCCTAAAGGTAGCACCTCCCAATGCCAGCCCAGTGGAGCCCAGTCCCGGACATGGGTCCGCTGAAGCAGGACGTCGTCATGAACAGGTCAACATGGAGGATGCGGGCTGGGCATCGTTGAGAACAAATACTATACTCCGCAAAAGTAACATTTTTTAAATTATTGGATTGGGATTTATTATATGCAAATTCTAAATTTGTATAACTAAAATTATAAGAAACTAAAAAGTAACATTTCTATAACAATTTGAAATTAACCTAATTCATCTAGCTAAAACTAACATTTCTAACATTTCTATAACATTTCTAACATCTCTAACATTTCTATATACTATTTGACATTAATCTAATCTAATTAATTAATTCATCTAAAACATTTGTATGAAAAACAGAAAAACAGAAAAAACTAAAAACAGAATCGTGTGTGTGCGTGTGCGCGCGCGCGCGTGCGCGTGTGCACCTATGGCGCCGGCGGCGCGGTGGCTTTGATTGGACGGAGGAGAGGGGCCGGGGAGAAGGGCTCATAGCGCGGGCAACAATGACGGCCACGACGCGGTAACGGGACGGCGAGGCAGAGGGGACGGCGACGGGGACGGGGACGGGGGCGACGGTGACGGACGGCGACGGGGGCGGCGGTGACGGGGCAGAGGAGAAGAAGCAGAGGGAGAACGTACTGACGATTTTTTTTGAAGTGTTTTCTTATATAGAACCTACCTTTAGTACCGGTTGGAGCCACTAACCGATACTAAAGGTCTGTTTTGGCCAGGCGAAGCGGCGGGAAGCGCACCCCTTTAGTACTGGGTGGTGGATACAACCGGTACTAAAGGCCCCCCTTTAGTACCGGTTGGAGCCACAACCCGGTACTAAAGGTGGTGCGCCGACGCAGGTGCAGTGCAGGCAAGTTTAGTCCCACCTCGCTAGCCGAGGGGCACCCGCACCTGTTTAAAAGCCCCGGCGCGGCAACTCTCTTGAACTCCTCTCTATAGCAGGCTTCTGGGCCTAACTCTGCCTCTCTGCCCTGTGGGCCTACTGGGCCCTGCGGGCCAGCATCCTGGCCCAACTGCAGGTTGGGTTACTAGTCGTATGCAGGCCGCTGTGGCCCAGTAGGTGGGCTTTTTATTTAGTTTTTGTCTCAAAAAAATATGTAGTTTTTTTCTTTTCTACTTTATTTATTTTCATTTATTTATTTCTGAATATTTTTTCTTTAGGTACAAAAAATTTACAAACTTTCTGTTAGTGGCAGTAGTTTTCAAAATTGAATAGTTTAATTTTTTTATTTAGTTTTTGTCTCCAAACAAATTTAGTTTTTTTTTTCTTTTCTACTTTATTTATTTTCATTTATTTATTTCTGAATATTTTTTCTTTAGGTACAAAAAGTTACAAACTATTACAAACTATTACAAATTTGAATAGATTAAATTTTAATTATTTGACAAACTAATTTGTAGATGAAGTGCATCTAGTTTTTGCACATAAAATTTCTTCGCGTTTCAAATACCAAAACACATAAGTACCCTAACTAAAGATTCCCTTCGGTTTGTTCAAAGCGGCACTTTCCAGATATATAAGTCCGGAAAGTCACTATAGTCGAAAGTGATGACGGTGAAGCCTATCACATCCCAGAGTGGGATCTTTGGGTGTGAAACTTTTTCTTCACGTGTGTCCCTTTGAGCCGTAACCATGGACAATCTTCATCATTTAACTGGATGCTCGGATCAATATTCGCTGTGAATGGAGCAATTTCATCAAACTTTTCATAATCTTCTGACATGCCTGTCTTGTCATCCACTCCCATGATGTTTCTTTTCCCTGAAAGAACTATGTGGCGCTTTGGCTCATCGTATGATGCATTCGCTTCCTTATCTTTTCTTTTTCTTGGCCTGGTAGACATGTCTTTCACATAGAAAACATGCGCCACATCATTGGCTAGGACGAATGGTTTGTCTGCATACGCAAGATTGTTGAGATCTACAGTTGTCATTCTGTACTGCGGGTCTTTCGTTACCCCGCCTCGTGTCATATTGACCCATTTGCACCGAAACAAAGGGACCTTCAAACCACCTCCATAGTTAAGTTCCCATATGTCCTCTATGTAACCATAATATGTTTCCTTTCCCGTGTTGGTTGTTGCATCAAAGCGGACACCACTGTTTTGGTTGGTGCTCTTCTTATCTTGGTCGATCATGTAAAATGTATTCCCATTTATCTCGTACCCTTTGAAAGTCATTATATTCGAAGATGGTAACTGGGACAGCAAGTACATGTCATCTTCAATATCGCCATGATGCATGGAATATGTCCGCAACCAACCGGCGAAAGTCCTCGTTTGTTCACGTGTAATCCAGTCGCCAGACTGCTCTGGGTGTTTGGAGTGTAGAAAATTCTTGTGTTCCTCCATATACGGAGCCACCAAGGCGGAATTCTGTAGAACTGTGTAATGTGCTTCAGTGAGAGAATGCCCATCCATACATATTATTTGATCCCCTCCTAGCGTGCCTTTTCCATCCAGTCTGCCCTTATGCCGCGATCGAGGAACAGCAATCGGCTTAAGGTCCGGAATAAAGTCAATACAGAACTCAATGACCTCCTCATTTTCATGGCCCTTCGAGATGCTTCCTTCTGGCCTAGCACGGTTATGAACATATTTCTTCAAGACTCCCATGAACCTCTCAAAGGGGAACATATTGTGTAGAAATACAGGACCCAAAACATTAATCTCTTCGCAAAGGTGAACTAGGACATGCGTCATGATGTTGAAGAAGGATGGTGGGAACACCAACTCGAAACTGATAAGACATTGCACCAAATCATTATGTAACCTTGGTGTGATTTCTGGATCAATTACCTTCTGAGAGATTGCATTGAGTAATGCACATAGCTTCACAATGGCTAATCGAACGTTTTCCGGTAGAAGCCCCCCTCAATGCAACCGGAAGCAGTTGCATCATAATCATGTGGCAGCCATGAGACTTTAGGTTCTGGAACTTTTTCTCAACCATATTTATTATTCCCTTTATATTCGACGAGAAGCCAGACGGTACCTTCATACTGAGCAGGCATTCAAAGAAGATTTCCTTATCTTCTTTGGTAAGAGCGTAGCTGGCATTACCCTGATGTATGCCGTTTTTTCCATGCATACATTGCTGGTCCTCCCGTGCCTCTGGTGTATCTTTTGTCTTCCCATACACGCCCAAGAAGCCAAGCAGGGTTACGCAAAGATTCTTCGTCACGTGCATCACGTTGATTACGGAGCGGACCTCTAGGTCTTTCCAACAGGGCAGGTCCCAAAATATAGATTTCTTCTTCCACATGGGTGCGCGTCCTTAAACGTCCTTCGGAACAGGTTGTCTGCCAGGACCCTTTCCAAAGATTACCTTCAAATCCTTGACCATATCATGTACATCAGCACTAGTATGGTGGCGAGGCTTCGTCCGGTGATCCACCTCACCTTTGAAATTCTTGCCTTTCTTTCTTACGGGATGCCTGCTCGGAAGAAATCGACGATGCCCCAGGTACACATTCTTACTACAACTATCCAAATATATACTGTCGGTGTCATCCAAACAGTGCGTGCATCCACGGTATCAATTGTTTGTTTGTCCTGAAAGGTTACTAAGAGCAGGCCAATCATTGATGGTCACGAAAAGCAACGCCTTTAGGTCAAATTCTTCCTGTTTGTGCTCATCCCACGCACATACACCTTTTCCATTCCACAGCTGTAATAGTTCTTCAACTAATGGCCTTAGGTACACATCAATGTCATTGCCGAGTTTCTTAGGGCCTTGGATGAGCACGTGCATCATTATGAACTTCCGCTTCATGCACAACCAAGGAGGAAGGTTATACAAACATAGAGTCACAAGCCACGTGCTATGGTTGCTGCTCTGCTCCCCAAAAGGATTAATGCCATCTGCGCTTAGACCAAACCATATGTTCCTTGGGTCACCTGCAAACTCCTCCCTGTACTTTCTCTCGATTTTTCTTCACCGCGACCCGTCAGCGGGTACTCTCAACTTTCTGTCTTTCTTATGGTCTTCTCCGTGACATCGCATCGCCTTGGCATGCTCTTTGTTTTGGAACAGATGTTTCAACCGTGGTATTATAGGAGCATACCACATCACCTTTGCAGGAATTTTCTTCCTGGGGTGCTCGCCTCGACATTACCAGGGTCATCGTAGCTGATCTTATAGCACAATGCACCGCATACCGGGCACGCATTCAAATCCTCGTACTCAGCGCGGTAGAGGATGCAGTCATTAGGGCATGCATGTATCTTCTACACCTCTAACCCTAGAGGGTAGACAACCTTCTTTGCTTCGTATGTACTATCGGGCAATTTGTTGTCCTTTGGAAGCATATTCTTTATCATTACCAGCAACTTTCCAAATCCCTCATCAGATACACCATTCTCTGCCTTCCATTGCAGCAATTCCAATGTGGTTCCCAGCTTTTTCTTGTCACCTTCGCAATTTGGGTACAACAATTTCTTGTGATCCTCTAACATGCGCTGCAACTTCTTCTTCTCCTTTTCACTTGCGCAGTTTCTCTTTGCATCGGCAATGGCCCGACCTATATCATCAGCGGGCTCATCTGATGCCTCTTCTTCAGCTTCTTCCCGCATGGCCGGCTCAGCTTCTTCCCCCATTGTTGTATCATCGTATTCAGGGAACCCATGGCCAGAATTGCTATCGTCGTCCTCTTATTCTTCATTGTCTTCCATCATAACCCCTCTTTCTCTGTGCTTGGTTCAAACATTATAGTGGGGCATGAAACTGGACTCAAACAGGTGGACGTGAATGGTTCTTGAGTTAGAGTAATTGTGATCATTCTTACAGCCAACACATGGACAAGGCATAAAACCATCCGCTCGCTTGTTTGCCTAAGCCGCAATCAGAAAAGTATGCACGCCATCAATGAACTGGGGAGAGCATCGGTCATCGTACATCCATACCCGGCGCATCTTCATTACACACCACCAAATAGACCAAATTAATACAAGTTCATACATAAAGTTCATACAAAAAGTTCATACAACACTTAAATGCAACATACAAATAACTCTCTAGCTAAAGCATTTAAATGCAACAACAAATGCGATCAAGATCGCAACTAAGGTAACAATTGATCCAACAGCATAATGATACCAAGCCACATTATCAATGGCATATTTTCTAATCATTCTAATCTTCAACAACATTTTCTCCATCTTGATCTTGTGATCATTGATGACATCGGCAACATGCAACTCCAATTCCATCATCTCCCCCTCAATTATTTTCAATTTTTCTTTCAAATACTCGTTTTCTCTTTCAACTAAATTTAACCTCTCGACAATAGGGTCGGTTGGAATTTCCGGTTCACATACCTCCTAGATAAAAATATCTATGGCACTATGTATAACAAACAACATACGGGTAAGATAATTATAAAAGTAACTATATATCTGATACATATCCAACGTATATATAATTTTTGATTGTTCCATGCTATTATATTACCCGTTTTGGATGTTTATGGGCTTTACTTTACACTTTTATATCATTTTTGGGACTAACCTACTAACTGGAGGCCCAACCCGTATTGCTGTTTTTTTGCCTATTTCAGTGTTTCGAAGAAAAGGAATATCAAATGGATTCCAAACGGAATGAAACCTTCGGGAGCGTGATTTTTGGAACAAACGTGATCCAGAGGACTTGGAGTGCAAGTCAAGAAGCAATCGAGGCAGCCACAAGGGTGGAGGGTGCGCCCCCTACTGGGCGTGCCCCCTATCTCGTGGGCCCCTCGGGCGTCCACCGACCTACTTCTTCCTCCTATATATACCCACGTACCCCGAGAACATCAAAGGCGACCACAAAAACCTAATTCCACCGTCGTAACCTTCTGTATCCGCGAGATCCCATCTTGGAGCCTTCGCCGGTGCTCCGCCGGAGGGGGAGTCGACCATGGAGGGCTTCTACATCAAAACCATAGCCTCTCCTATGAGTTGTGAGTAGTTTACCACAGACCTTCGGGTCCATAGTTATTAGCTAGACGGCTTCTTCTCTCTCTTTGAATCTCAATACAATGTTCTCCTCGATCTTCTTGGAGATCTATTCAATGTAACTCTTTTTGTGGTGTGTTTGTCGTGATCCGATGAATTGTGGGTTTATGATCAAGTTTATCTATGAGAAATATTTGAATCTCCTCTGAATTCTTTTATGTGTGATTAAGTTATCTTTGCAAGTCTCTTCGAATTATCAGTTTGGTTTGGCCTACTAGATTGATCTTTCTTGCAATGGGAGAAGTGCTTAGCTTTGGGTTCAATCTTGCGGTGTCCTTTCCCAGTGACAGCAGGGGCAGCAACGCATGTATTGTATTGTTGCCATCGAGGATAAAAAGATGGGGTTTACATCATATTGCATGAGTTTATCCCTCTACATCATGGCATCTTTCTTAATGCGTTACTCCGTTATTTATGAACTTAATACTCTAGATGCATACTGGATAGCGGTCGATGTGTGGAGTAATAGTAGTAGATGCAGGCAGGAGTCGGTCTACTTGTCACGGACGTGATGCCTATATACATGATCATGCCTAGATAATCTCATAATTATTTTCTTTTCTATCAATTGCTCGACAATAATTTGTTCACCCACCGTAATACTTATGCTATCTTGAGAGAAGCCAGTAGTGAAACCTATGGCCCCCGGGTCTATCTTTTATCATATAAGTTTTCAATCTACTTTTATTTGCATCTTTACTTTTCCAATCTGTATCATAAAATACCAAAAATATATTTATTTTGTCATATTATCTCTATCAGATCTCACTTTCGCAAGTGGCCGTGAAGGGATTGACAACCCCTTTATTGCGTTGGTTGCGAGTTCTTGTTTGTTTGTGTAGGTGCGTGGGACTTTTGAGGAGCCTCCTACTGGATTGATACCTTGGTTCTCAAAAACTAAGGGAAATACTTACGCTACTATTGCTGCATCACCCTTTCCTCTTCAAGGAAAACCAACGCAAGCTCAAGACGTAGCAAGAAGGATTTCTGGCGCCGTTGCCGGGAGGTCTTCGCTCAAGTCAAGACATACCAAGTCCTTCACAAACTCATCTCCCTCGCATTTAAATTATTTGCCATTTGCCTCTCGTTTTCCTCTCCCCCACTTCACCCTTGCCGTTTTATTCGCCCTTCTTCCATTCGATCTTATGTTTGCTTGTGTCTTCTATTTGCTTGCATCTTTGCTTGCTAAAAATCTATTGATATGGATTCACTTAAGTGTTCTACTTGGATCATCTTTGATCCTTATGCGCTCGTGCTGAAACCCCAACTAGCCTAGTTGATGGGAAATTTTTAGATGAGCATGCTCATTTTGTGCATCATCATGTGTCACAAAAAGGGGTACTCTTATGGGATCAAATAAACCGTTTGATGTGTTATGCTTGGAATCTTTGTGAAATTTGTGATATTACTTGTTGCTCTAAGAACCCTAAAAAAACACCTTCCCTACCTATGTGAGTTTAATGAAAATGAAATCTTATCTTCTTATGCAAATGGTGTTTATAGTTACTATGATATCAAACAAATTGAAGAATTTGTTGCTTTTAAAGGTTCTTATGAAGTTGCTTCCTTGATTGAAAAGTATGATATTACTCTTTACGAATCTGAAAATTTTGACATACTTGAATATTGCTATGAAAACTATGCTCATAATGTCTATGTCAAAGAATTTATTGAAAGAATGACCGTTGCTTCTAAAGAAAATAATGATATGCATGAATCTTTAGATAATTGTGATCTCGATGATTTGATTGAAATATCCCTTGATGAACATGATGCTTGCTATTCTTGTGGCCATGATGCAAATATTTTTGAAGACGAATTTGCTATAATTCCTTATGTTAAACATGAGATCGTTGCTATTGCACCCATATTTGGTAGTTCCTTCGATAGAAAGCATGACTGCAATGATGTTATTATAAATTCTCTTGATGTCAATTGTGCTAATAATATGCAAAACCCTAAGCTTGGGGATGCTAGTTTTGCTATATCTACTATTTTTTGCAATGATCATGATCGGGGTGATTCTTCTTATGATCTTGAAAAGCTATTTAAGCCCCATGATGAATATGAGATTGATAATAGTGTTTGCAATAATATTGAAAGTGGGTTTGGAAGAGTGTCAACTTTAGATCCCACATATTTGGAGTATGTTCAATCTTATGATATTTTTGATAAAAGTGGGTTTAGAGAGGTCATGACTTTAGTTAATGTTAATCCCACTATCTTGGAAGAGCATCAACTTTGCATGCATGTGGATCGTGTTGAAAATATTTTATGTGATAGCTATTTTGTTGAATTTTCTTATGATCCCACATGTAATTATTATGAGAGAGGAAAATATGATTGTAGAAATTTTCATGTTACTAAATTACCTCTCATTATGTTGAGATTGCTATCGTCTCTTTCTTCTTCCTTGCATATGCTAGTTTTTGCTTGCCTTGCAAATTTGTTTGCTTATAATATGCCTATGCATAGGGAGTATGTTAGACTTAGATGTGTTTGTGACGTGTTTCATGATGCTCTCTTTGCACTTCAATTCTTGTCTTTCTTGTGAGCATCATTAAAATTATCAATGCCTAGCTAGGGGCATTAAACGATAGCGCTTGTTGGGAGGCAACCCAATTTTATTTTTGTTCCTTGATTTTTTGCTTATATGTAGTAATAAACATTTCATCTAGATTCTGTTTAGATGTCTTTTCATGTTTTAATTAGTGTTTGTGCCATGTAGAACCTAAAGGATAACCTATGGTGATAGTTAATTTGATTCTGCTGAAAAACAGAAACTGTGCGCGCACGAAAATAATTTTAGTAATTCACAGAAATGTGATTTTGCGTTGATTCTTTATGATGTAGATAAATAGACAAATTTACCAGGACTTCCTATTTTGGTAGGATTTTTACAGTTCCAGAAGTATTCGAGAGTTAAATATTGCTACAGACTGTTCTGTTTTTGACAGATTCTGTCTTTCGTGTGTTGTTTGCTTATTTTGATGCATCTATGGCTAGTATGTAAGGGTATGAACCATAGGCAACTTGGAATACATTAGGTTTAACACCAATATAAATAAATAATGAGTTCATTACAGTACCTTATGTGGTGGTTTTGCTTTCTTTCACTAACGGAGCTTATGAGATTTCCTGTTGAGTTTTGTGTTGTGAAGTTTTCAAGTTTTGGGGTAAAGATTTGATGGACTATGGAATAAGGAGTGGCAACAGCCTAAGCTTGGGGATGCCCATGGCACCCCATGATATTCAAGAATATCCAAAAGCCTAAGCTTGGGGATGCCCCGGGAAGGCATCCTCTCTTTCGTCTTCGTTTATCGGTAACTTTACTTTGAGCTATATTTTTATTCGCCACATGATATGTGTTTTGCTTGGAGCGTCTTGTATGATATTAGTCTTTGATTTTTAGTTTAACACAATCATACTTGATGTACACACCTTTTGTAAGAAACCCACTTGATTGGAATTTATTAGAATACTCTATGTGCTTCACTTATATCTTTTGAGCTAGATAGTTTTTGCTCTAGTGCTTCACTTATATCTTTTAGAGCACGGCGGTGGCTTAATTTTGTAGAAATTTTTAGTCTCTCATGCTTCACTTATATTATTTTGAGAGTATTTTAGAACAACATGGTATTTGCTATGGTTATAAAATTGGTCCTAGAATGGTGGGCATCCAAGTTGGGTATAATAAAAACTATCATAGGAAGTGAATTGGATGCTATGATCAATTTGATACTTGATAATTGCTTTCAGATATGGAGGTAGTGATATTAGAGTCATGCTAGTTGGGTGATTATGAACTTAAAGAATGCTTGTGTTGAAGTTAGCAAGTGCCATAGCATGCACGTATGGTTAAAGTTGTGTAACAAATTTGAAACATGAGGTGTTCTTAGATTGTGCATTCTTATGAGTGGCGGTCAGGGACGAGCGATGGTTTTTTCCTACCAATCTATCCCCCTAGGAGCATGTGCATAGTGCTTGGTTTTTGATTACTTGTAGATTTTTGCAATAAGTATATGAGTTCTTTTGAGTAATGTTGAGTCCATGGATTATACACACTCTCACCCTTCCATCATTGCTAGCCTCTTCGGTACCGTGCATTGCCCTTTCTCACCTTGAGAGTTGGTGCAAACTTCGCCGGTGCATCCAAACCCCGTGATACAATACGCTCTATCACACATAAACCTCCTTATATCTTCCTCAATACAGCCACCATACCTACCTATTATGGCATTTCCATAGCCATTCCGAGATATATTTCCATGCAACTTTCCACCGTTCCGTTTATCATCATGACACACATTATCATTGTCATATTGCCTTGCATGATCATGTAGTTGACATCGTATTTGTGGCAAAGCCACCATGCATAAATTTTCATACATGTCACTCTTGATTCATTGCCCATCCCGGTACACCGCTGGAGGCATTCATATAGAGTCATATCTTGTTCTAGTTTTGAGTTGTAATTCATGAGTTGTAAATAAATAAAAGTGTGATGATCATCATTATTAGAGCATGGTCCCCAAATAAAAAAAAAGAAAAAGAAACGCCAAATAAAAAAAGAAAGGCCAAAAAAAGAGAAAGGCCAAATAAGAAAAGGCCCAAAAAAATAAAATAAAAAAGGGGGCAATGTTACTATCTTTTTCCACACTTGTACTTCAAAGTAGCACCATGTTCTTCATATAGTGAGTCTCATATGTTGTCACTTTCATATACTAGTGGGAATTTTTCATTATAGAACTTTGCATGTATATTCCTACGATGGGCTTCCTCAAAATGCCCTAGGTCTTCGTGAGCAAGCAAGTTGGATGCACACCCACTAGTTTCTTTTGTTGAGCTTTCATACATTTATAGCTCTAGTGCATCCGTTGCATGGCAATCCCTACTCCTCATGTTGACATCAATTGATGGACATCTCCATAGCCCGTTCATTATCCTCGTCAATGTGAGACTTTCTCTTTTTTTGTCTTCTCCACACAATCTCCATCATCATATTCTATTCCACCCGTAGTGCTATATCCATGGCTCACGCTCATGTATTGCGTGAAAGTTGAAAAAGTTTGGGATTATTTAAGTACGAAACAATTGCTTGGCTTGTCATCGGGGGTGTATAAGATGGGAGCATTTTTGTGTGACGAAAATGAAGCATAGCCTAACTATATGATTTTGTAGGGATGACCTTTCTTTAGCCATGTTATTTTGAGAAGACATGATTGCTTTGATTAGTATGCTTGAAGTATTACTATTTCTTATGTCAATATGAACTTTTATTTTGAATCATTTGGATCTGAACATTCATGCCACAATAAAGAAAATTACATTTAGAATTATGCTAGGTAGCATTCCACATCAAAAATTCTGTTTTTATCATTTACCTACTCAAGGACGAGCAGGAATTAAGCTTGGGGATGCTTGATACGTCTCCAACGTATCTATAATTTTTGATTGTTCCATGCTATTATATTACCCGTTTTGGATGTTTATGGGCTGTACTTTACACTTTTATATCATTTTTGGGACTAACCTACTAACCGGAGGCCCAGCCCGTATTGCTGTTTTTTTTGCCAATTTGTTTCAAAGAAAAGGAATATCAAATGGAGTCCAAACGGAATGAAACCTTCGGGAGCATGATTTTTGGAACAAACGTGATCCAGAGGACTTGTAGTGCAAGTCAAGAAGCAATCAGGGCGGCCATGAGGGTGGAGGGTGCCCCCTACTGGGCGCGCCCCCTATCTCGTGGGCCCCTCGTGCATCCACCGACCTAGTTCTTCCTCCTATATATACCCACGTACCCTGAGAACATCAAAGGCGACCATGAAAACCTAATTCCACCGCCGTAACCTTTTGTATCCGCGAGATCCCATCTTGGAGCCTTCGCCGGCGCTCCGCCGGAGGGGGAATCGACCATGGAGGGCTTCTACATCAACACCATAGCCTCTCCGATGACTTGTGAGTAGTTTACCACAGACCTTCGGGTCCATAGTTGTTAGCTAGATGGCTTCTTCTCTCTCTTTGAATATTAATACAATGTTCTCCTCGATATTCTTGGAGATCTATTCGATGTAACTCTTTTTGCGGTGAGTTTGTCGAGATCCGATGAATTGTGGGTTTATGATCAAGTTTATCTATGAGAAATATTTGAATCTCCTCTGAATTCTTTTATGTGTGATCTAGTTATCTTTGCAAGTCTCTTCGAATTATCAGTTTGGTTTGGCCTACTAGATTGATCTTTCTTGCAATGGGAGAAGTGCTTAGCTTTGGGTTCAATCTTGCGTTGTCCTTTCCCAGTGACAACAGGGGCAGCAAGGAACATATTTATTGTTGCCATCGAGGATAAAAGATGGCTACATCATGTCATCTTTCTTAATGTGTTACTCCGTTCTTTATGAACTTAATACTCTAGATGCATGCTGGATAGCGGTCGATGTGTGGAGTAATATAGTAGATGCAGGCAGGAGTCGGTCTACTTGTCACGGACGTGATGCCTATATACATGATCATGCCTAGATAATCTCATAATTATTCGCTTTTCTATCAATTGCTCGACAGTAATTTGTTCACCCACCGTAATACTTATGCTATCTTGAGAGAAGCCACTAGTGAAACCTATGTCCCTCGGGTCTATCCTTTATCATATAAGTTTTCAATCTACTTTTTTTTGCATCTTTACTTTTCCAATCTATATCATAAAATACCAAAAATATATTTATTTTATCATATTATCTCTATCAGATCTCACTTCTGCAAGTGGCCGTGAAGGGATTGACAACCCCTTTATTGCATTGGCTGCGAGTTCTTGTTTGTTTGTGTAGGTGCGTGGGACTTTTGAGGAGCCTCCTACTGGATTGATACCTTGGTTCTCAAAAACTGAGGGAAATACTTAAGCTACTATTGCTACATCACCCTTTCCTCTTCAAAGAAGACCAACGCGAGCTCAAGATGTAGCAATATCTAAATCACACAAACATGGTTTTTTTTATATAAAAAAGATAAGAACAAGAGGCTCACCACAAGGTGGTGCCAGCGACGGGTTGGTGCGGAGGACCGACAATGGTTACGACGGAGACGAGAAGGCACTAAGTAAACCACACCTACATATGCAAACTAAGAGTTATTTTAAGCTCAAATTGCATAGAAATCAAATAAACTACCACATATAATTCCTCCCAAATTACTAAAACCCACAAATTAATCACAATATAAAGCATTGCAAGAGCTAATCTAGCAATGAGAGATGAAAGGACAAAGTTGCTAACCTTTGTGATCACTTGAATGGATGGGGGCCTTCAAATCTTGACAAAATTTGGGCAAAATGTGTGATGAGCTCGAGGGGAAGAGAGGAAGAACAGAGAGGAGGAGAGGATAAAGGGGGAAGAACAGAGCGAGCTGGACGAAGGGTTTATATGTAGGATGACCTATAGTACAGGTTCGTGGCAAGAACCAGTACTAAAAGTGTTGGACGGGCCCTAGTCTGACAACATCCTGCCACCACTCTCTTTAGTACCGATTCGTGGGACAAACCGGTGCTAAAGGTTCCACACGAACCTGTACTAAAGAGAGCGGCCCGCCTAGCCGTTGGAACCGACACTAATGGTCACATTAGTGCCCGCTCAATTTCAAACCGAGACTAATGAGCTGCACATTAGACCCTTTTTCTACTAGTGGGACAACGTCTTCAATATAGAACCACTTCGAGGGCCACTCTTCAGACGCCTTCTTCAGAGTGCCGGGTAGGTATCCTGTTCCGCCTATACGCCATACTTCGGCACGTCACACCTCGAATATGGATCCCTTCTGGGAGCGGGGGACGAGGCAGGAATATTTCCTTCATAAATCGAAATGGGCCTCGCAGCCTAGGAACAGCTCGCAAAGAGCAACGAAGCCGCGATGTGTATAATGGAGCCCGGCGTGAGGTTGTGCAGTTGGAGACCGTAATACTCCAAGAGACGTTTGAGGAAAGGGTGGATTGGAAATCCAACGCCCCTCAGCAAGACGGAAACAAAGCACACCCACTCCCCTTTAGTGGGATTGGGGAATTTCTCCGCGAGGGCTTCGCCATTGAAGGAAGTTAATCCCGCCCGAACGCGGACTAGATCCGATGGAGGGAGATATCCCTACGCCTGAGTCTTGGTCAATTGGGCGTGGGGCACCGAGCAGCTTTCCCGGTCGCCTTCTTGAGGGCCTTGGGGATGCGAGGAAGAGCAAGGAGCGTTGGCCATCTTTGGTTGGGTTCTTATGGCAAGCTCTAAGGATTTTCGTCTGGTGGAGGATGGAATCTGAGATTCAATCTCTTTAAATAAGCGCCTTCCCTACATGGTCAAGGGGTTATTTGTAGAAATACTTAGACCCTTCGTATTTGTTTGACACGTGGAAGCTGAGGCGACGGCGGCACAGAAGTTGAAGAGTACAATATTTAAATGTAAAGCCAAACTATATGGAGTACAATGAGGAACTCGCCTTACAAAGCCGAAGACATGAAGCCGGATACTACGTCGTCATTGAAGGCCAGTTCGGGGGCTACTGAGGGAGTCCTGGACTATGGGGTCCTCGGGGAGCCGGCCTATGTGATATGGGTTGGACTGATGGACCGTGAAGATACGAGATAGAAGGACCTCCCCCGTGTCCGGATGGGACTCTCCTTTGTGTGGATGGCAAGCTTGGCATTCGGATCATGTACCTTCCTCTCTTTGTAACCGACTCTATACAACCCTAGATCCCTCCGATGTCTATATAAACCGGAGGGTTTTAGTCCATAGGGGCGATCACAATCATACATGCTAGACATCTAGGGTTTATCCATTACGATCTCGAGGTAAATCAACTCTTGTAACCCCTATACTCATCAAAATCAATCAAGCAGGAAGTAGGGTATTACCTCCATTAAGAGGGCCCGAACCTGGGTAAACATCGTGTCCCCTGCCTCCTTGTTACTTAGACGCACAGTTCAGGACCCCCTACCCGAGATCAGCCAGTTTTGACACCAACAGTCGGGTCTCCGTCGCCGCCGTCACCATCTACTGGCGATCTAGCTCCCGGGCACACTATGGTCGCGCGTCATCGTGATCATACGCGCAAGGCCAAGACATACACGGATGACACTGTTTGGTATGACACCCGTCGGCGTGCTTTCTTTGCCGCACTGACCTCCCATCGTGATGCTATTGGTGAACCATCTTGGCATGCCGCCATGTCCAAGGAATTCGCTACTCTTCGTCACACGAACACATGGGTGTTGGTGCCTCGGCCTCTTGGTTTTACTGTTGTAGGATGCAAGTGGATCTTTAAGACAAAGCATCGTCCTGATGGTTCTGTCGACAAGCACAAAGCTTGCCTTGTTGCTCGTGGTTTTACTCAATAGCAAGGGATTGACTATGTAGATACTTTCAGCCCCGTGGCGAAGCCTGCTACGGTTCGCCTGGTTCTCTCTCTTGCAGTATCCCACGGGTGGAGCCTTCGATAGGTTGACGTGAGTAATGCCTTTCTCCACGGGTTTCTGGCTGAAGATGTTTACATGCAGCAGCCCCCTGGTTTTGAGGATGCTCGTTATCCCTCCCATGTGTGCAAACTCCATCAGTCCATCTATGTGCTCAAACAGTCGCCGCATGCCTGGTATGCTTGGCTGAGTAAGCGTCTCTCCCAGCTTGGTTTTGTTTCCTCCAAGGCTGATGCATCCTTGTTCATCTTCTCCCATGGTGCTATTCAGATATACATGCTGGTGTATGTTGATGATATTGTGATTGCTGGTTCTACACCTGCTGTGGTTGATCGCCTTGTGCAGTCCTTGTTTGCGAGTTTTCCCATCAAGTACTTGGGTAGGCTGGAGTACTTCCTTGGATTGGAAGCGTCCTTTCATTCAGGGGGCATGACATTGACACAGAAGAAGTATGCACTTGATCTGCTTCATCGCGTCAACATGGAGAACTGCAAGTCCACTTCCACTCCACTAGCTACATCCGAGAGCCTCTCACGCCACAGTGGTGCATTGTTGAGTACTGATGACTCTTTCAGGTATCGTAGTGTAGTTGGAGCACTCCAGTATTTGAAACTCACCCATCCCGATATCTCCTTTGCTGTGAACGAAGTGTGTCAATTTCTGTCCCAGCCTACGGAGATTCATTGGGAAGCAATTAAGCGTATCCTGAGGTATGTCAAAGGTACGCTAGACACAGGACTACGCATCCGTAAGTCCCGTTTTACTGGAGTCAACATATTCTCCGATGCAGACTGGGCAGGCTGTGTTGATGATAGGCATTCCACAGGTGGATTTGCTGTGTTTGTTGGACCCAGACTTATATCTTGGAGTTCAAAGAAGCAGCCTACAGTCTTGAGATCTAGCACCGAGGCAGAGTACAAGGCATTGGCAAATGGTGCGGCTGAAACTATTTGGTTAGACCCGGTTCTCATAGAACTTGGAGTTACACAACATCGCACACCTATATTGTGGTGCGACAATTTAGGGGCAACTTACCTGACGACAAACAAAGTATTTCATGCTTGGACCAAACACATTGAGATCAACTTTCACTTTGTGAGGGAACGAGTAGCAGCAGGTGCATTGGAGGTCAGGTTTATCTCAACAGATGATCAGCTAGCAGATGTATTTACTAAACCCGCTACCCGTCAGATGCTAAACCGCTTCAGGACCAATCTGAATCTTGTATGTAGTTCAAATTGAGGGGGCATGTAAAATAGGGTCTAGTTTGCATATATTGTATTTATACGTGTACACGTATGTAACCTGATCATCTATATATAGTGAGACATGAGGTGGATGTATCACCCATGCAAAACCCTAAACCTACCTTTCTAACTTGGATTGTGACTAACTTTGCCATATATTATCACATTATTTTTGCCACACTTGTCTTATTTGAGTTGTTCAAATTGCTAGCTACATTTTGGCTTTCCTAAAAGAATCTTGCCACACTTTTTGTGTCTATAACACGTGGGGTTTAGTGCTCATTAAAAAACTCTTAACTTAGGTTTTTTGAGACAAAACTCTTACCTTAGATATGGCTAGAACCAAACACCCACCTAACTTAGTCAAACTTGCCTAAAATGAGGTGTGGTAAAGTATGGCAAGATGTGTCTAAGAACCAAACAACCCCTTAGTCGGGGCGAGATGTACTTGAGGTGAAGGGAGGCAGTTTTCCTTTGGGGTTTCCAAAAAATAAATGTTTTCTATTTTGTTTTTTCACGGTGTTTTCTTTTTTTCTAACTTTACTTTTACTGTTTTTTCTTTCCTTTTTTGTTGTTTTCTTTAGTTTTTTATTACAAATATTTATTCAATATTTTTCAAATACTTTTAAAACATTTTTCTATACATGATCAACATTTTTACAAATACTTGTTCAATATTTTTTAAATACTTGTTCAACATTTTTCAAATACTTGGTCCATATTTTTATATAAATGATTAACTTTTTTTTTTGAATACTTGTTCAACATTTTTTTCAAATACTTGTTCAACATTTTCATATACATGATCAACATTTTTTCACATACTTGTTGAATATTTCTAAAATACTTGTTCAACATTTTTTAAATGCTTGTTCAACATCTTTCAAATACTTGGACCACATTTTTATATACATGATCAACATTTTTTCAAATACTTGTTCAACAACTATTTTCAGATCCCTGTTCAATATTTTCCAAATACTTGCTCAGTATTTTCAAATGTTTTTTGTAGTATATAGGGGCGCCCCAGAAGACGAGCGCGTACGTCCTGGAGAGAAAGCTTTCCTTGTTGGTCTGGCCCATGAGATGGCACCAAGGCCTTTTTAGGCAAGGTTTTCCGTCGGAAAACCATTTAATCTCCACTAGTTGGCATTCCCTAAAAGGCGGGAGAAACTAATAGAGGAGCACTTTTTCGGGAGCCTCTCCAAGAGAGCATGCACTTGGCACACTCTCAGACGATGCCACATGTCATGCTCTGGGCGCTCCCTCTAATTTATATATTTTATATTTTTTTGCACTTGTTTTTGGCTTTTTATAATTTTTTTTAGCTTTTCGGTTTTTCTCCGGTCTTTCTTAGCCTTTGGACAAAAAACTTTGTGCGGAAAAACATGTTTTTTTCCTCCATGAGAGGCACGACCGTGCCTCTCGAAAATGAAAAAACACGTTTTTCTCCTTCCATGAGAGGCACAATTTTGCTTCCGCGAGCAATACAGATTTGCTTCCGCGAGAGGCAAGGCCGTGCCTCCCAGAAATGAAAAAGGTATGTTTTTTCCTTTCACGAGAGGCACGGTTTTGCTTCCATGAGATGCATGACCATGGCCCTCAAAAATGGAAAAATGTGTTTTCTTATTTTATCCTTCCAACAGAGGCAAGATTTTGCTTCCGCGAGAAAACACGTTTTCCTTTTTTCCTTCCGCAAGTGGCACGGGAAAGAAAACATGTTTTTTCCCCTTCCGTGAGAGGCACAGACTTACTGCTCGTGGAGGCACAGATTTGTTTCCGTGAGATGCACAATCGTGCCTCTTTCGGAAAGGAAAACAAACATGCTCCCAGTTCAGGTTTTTTCGTGAAAAAAAGTTTGTCAAAACCTATCATGGGATCTAGTTTCAAACATCTCGACACGAGGAACCAAGGATGAAAACGGTTAAAAATTTGGACGCAATGTTTAAAAGATAAAATGTTTTAAATAAGCGAATCTACGAAAAAGGGAAAACTCCTAGGTTGCGATAAGTGGCGCACATGCAATGCGCCAGTTATCGCAACCTGGAAAGGTGGAATGACCTTTGCAAAAAGTATTCTCCAATTAATGATTTCGCTCAAAGGCGCCACTTAAAGGATAATCCATATAGCGCACGGCCACTTGTACACTAGGTTCATTTAGCGGGCGGACCAATTTGTTTTTTTTTTCACGTTTCCACACGGGACTTCAAGGTTTCCTGTTTCAATTCCTTCTTTTTTTCCTTTTTTCCTTTTTCAATTTCAAAGACTTTTCTCAAATTTGAGGAACTATTTTCAAAATTGATGATTATTTTTTAAGTTTTTGTGAACTTCTTTCAAATTGATGAACTTTTTTTAAAAAGCAATGAACTTTCTTTCAAATTTGATAAGTTTCTTCAAAATCAGTGAACTTTTTAAAATTTGATGAACTTTTTCAATTTTTGTGATTTCCCCCAAGATTTATGATTTTTTTAAACTGGATGAACTTTTTGCCAATGATTTTTTAATGTTTCATGAACTCTTATTGAATTTCAGTGAACTTTTTTCAAATTCAATAAATTTTTTGTAAATTTGTGATTTTTTTTTCAAATTCGATGAACTTTTTTGCGTAATCAACGATTTTTTTTCAAATCATGAACCTTTGTGAATTATGTGATTTAAAAAAAATATGTGAACATTTTTTTGAATTCATCATTTTTATCTATTTTTCCTTTTACTTTTTTCGTATTTTTAGGAAGTCAATTATTGACTAATCAAGTGGTCAACAGCGAGCGGGTCAACGTGATGGAGCGAACTAGAGTAACCATCGAGCGCTTGTCTTCTTTCTTGGGGCGACCCATGAGCAGGGGCACGTGGGTGCCGAGAAGCTCAAGGGGCGCTTAAGGCGCTGTCATGGGAATGATTCCGACAATAATAAGGTATAGGGTAACGGAGCATGATCTATCGAGATGCATATGGGTGACACGGTGGTTTTAGCGAGTTCAGGCCTCTCACGATGGAGATAACAACCCTACGTCTCGTGCTCTGGAGAGGCTTTGTTTTATCTGAGTATATATCCGGAGATTACAATGTGTGTGTGAGCGAGGAACGGATCCCCATGCCTGCGCTAAGTCCTGAGACTAATGGTGAAAAGAGAGAGAGGTGGAAGAAAAGGCCCCCAAGTCTAGTGGTGGGGGGTGGCTTATATAGAGTGCGCCACCTCCTCACCTCCTATGTTACAAAGTGGGGTATGAATGCTATAATGACAACCCACTATTAAGCCTTCACTATTAGAAAGATGCCAACTGCTTTGCTGCCTGCTGGTCTTCGTATATCCGAGTGAGTCGTACGGTCGAGTGGTGAACTGTCATCCGAGTGGATGGTATGTTGCTTGGTCGAGTGGACAGTGTGTCTGTATGAAATTGACCTGGACCCACATGTTGTGTGGACCCCACGCTTCATGATATTTCGACCCTTCGTGGGCCTACCTGTTATGTATATCCCCAACATTAGCCCCCGAATCGATTGCGATTTTGCAGAACGAGTTGGTGTAGGACACAGTTTGGTCCGAGTGATTACAGAAATACTCGGTACATGTCGTCGCGCTTTCAGACAACCAAGGTTTGATCAAAATCTCAATGGATTCCGGTACCATGCTTCCCGACTGATCGAGGTATGTGTCTGTGAGGAGCAACTTGGTGACATTCGTTCATCTCTCGGGAGAGGTTTAACTCGTGATCTGAGTATGGGTGTGTCATTAAATCTGTGCGACCAGATTGACACATGGACTGTTCTCTTAGAGAGATGCCATTCTTATCCCAGAGGAACGTCAATACGAGTCGGTTTTAGATCCACACTTGTGAGTTTCACACTATGAGTCCTAGAAGAAGGCTCAAAACAGGTCCACGGAGGAGCGTTAAACTCGCCTTATAGAATATTTTTTTGGAGTGATTTGGAGCTGGGCCTGCATCGAGTAACTGATTACTCGGAATTTCTTCACGCCTGGAACGTGTCTTTTTTGTTGTTTGGCCGTCACTCGGGTTGGGCGGACCGTTCCGAGTGGATACCATTCCAGTGGGGGCACGCTGAGTGCACCCACTGGGTGTAGTCCCCGAGACTACTGTCGACTGCGGGCAGTCGACGGGAGTCTTAGAGCCTGTCTTTTTGTTGTTGTTTGGCCGTCACTCGGGTTGGGCGGACCGTTCCGAGTGGATACCATTCCAGTGGGGGCACGCTGAGTGCACCCACTGGGTGTAGTCCCCGAGACTGCTGTCGACTGCGGGCAATCGGCGGGAGTCTTAGAGCCTGTCTTTTTGTTGTTGTTTGGCCGTCACTCGGGTTGGGCGGACCGTTCCGAGTGGATACCATTCCAGTGGGGGCACGCTGAGTGCACCCACTGGGTGTAGTCCCCGAGACTGCTGTCGACTGCGGGCAGTCGGCGGGAGTATGAGAGAACTAAAACTCTTCTTAGCTGGTACTGATCGAACTTGTTCTTCTCTGACTCGGAGGTCGAGTAATACTGGAGATGGGTTTGCATCGAGCAAAATGTTTCTTTCTGAGTCCTCTTCCAGTGGGGGCACGCTGAGTGCACCCACTGGGTGTAGTCCCCGAGCCTCTGTCGGACTAGATGAGTCTGGCAGAGGGTTTAAGTCTCTCGGTAAACCTCCATGCAGTTGGCATGGCAAATATCTTTGTCTGGAATTGAATCAATCGGATGGATGCGTAACGAGGTGGTTGTACGAACGATGAGTATGGTCGCCTGTACGATTCAGCGATGGCGCTTCATTTTTACCCTTTTGCATGAGAAGGGGTATTTATCCAGGTGGACGTGCTTCACTTATAGATCTTCGGCGAACCGAGCATGTATGGTCAGAAGAATATCTTGATGTGATCAACAGGTTGACCAAATGGGCGTAACCCCTGAGGGTGACATGGCCAACTGCCGCGCGTAGCCCCCGAGTGATGCTCGAAGGAGGTAAGCTTGCTACAGAGTGTGATATGAGGTTTGACCATATGAGTAACTTAGCCGTTCCCGTGCTGGGGGTGTAGAGGTAAAGACATGTCCAACTGATGGTGACGCGCGGGGCGGCCGAGGGGCGAGGACGTGTATAACCGAGTGGCGACGCGCGGGACGGCCGAGTGTTGAAGACGTGCAAAACCGAGTGGCGCCGCGCGGGGCGGGCGAGTGGTGAAGACGTGCAGAACCAAGTGGCGATGCGCGGGGCGGCCGAGTGGTGAAGACGCACACAACCGAGTGAAGACGCGCGGGGCGGCCGAGTGGTGAAGACGCGCACAACCGAGTGGTGACGCGCGGGGCGGCCGAGTGAAGGACTAAGTGTCCAGCTGAGTGGCAAAAATGGTCCTTGAAGGAGTTAGCCAGATGCTTTTGAAGCTGATGTAGCGACAAGGTCGGTGTAGTGTGGCTGTGGCGCAACAAGACCGGTGCGACAACTGAATTTGAGTAGGAACGAAGATGGCACGCAGAGTGTCTGGGTGATTATGAAATTTGTCGAAGTGACGGATCGAATGTACTTGTTGAAGTGAAGGGTCTGATTGGTGATGAAGTACTCGACCACTTAGGAGAGTGTCATTCCAAATGAGATGCAGCCCCCGAGTGCGGCGTAGCCCCCGAGCATACTGCAGGCTTCGACAACGGACAGGTCGGAATATGAGAAATATAGTTTTGAATGGATGATTTGTAATTCATCGAGTCGGATTTGGGTAAAGATGAGGAGAAGCTTCCGAGTGATGCTCGGAAGAAGCAAACTCGCAAAAGAGTGAAATGTGAAGTTTAATTATGAAAGGGACTTATCTGTCTCATGCCCGACGAGGTCTATATCATTGATACGATGAAGAGAATTCCATAGAGGGGTTGGCCGGACGTGTTTGAAATCAACAGGGCGACAAAGTCAGTGTTGTGGTGCGCTAGGACCAGTATGGAGACCGAGTCCGAGCAGCGATGAAGTTGGCGCGTAGGGCCGTCGAGTGATCGCGGTAACTTGTGTAAAAAATGGCACAAGTCAACACAATAATTTCTTGAGGAAATTTGATGTGTGCTGAAATGATTTGTGTGAATAACACCCATAGACACCCGCTGGGAGTGCAAGGGGCTTGCTGGTTGACCAGCAAAAGTTTAAAAGAGCGAAGGATTCGTTTGCACTTGTCGAAGCGAGAAATCCTACTGAACTTGTTGGAATACTGGCTAAAATAAAACGGAAGTGTAGTGTTTTGACTGAGTTGCAGCCCCGGAGGACCGATGCAAACTCGAAATGAAGAACGACACATGGTGTTCGTGAATGATATATGCGAAAAAAGGAAGTTGGACTTCGGAGTCACATAACCAGTACTAAGCAAGTATGTGAAAATAAGCAGTCGAGCGTAGAGGTACACTCGGTGGTGTGGCCTCCGAGTGAACCTGATGTGTGAATTATGGAATACTCGGGAAGACGAAAATAACAGAATGTAAAATGACTTAGCTATCTGAAGGCGCGCAGGGCGGTCGAGTGGTGATGAAGTGACCAACCGATTGGCGACGCGCGGGGCGGCCGAGTGCTGATGAGGTGATCAACCGATGGCGACGCGCGGGGCGGCCGAGTGTTTATGAGGTGACCAACCTGTGGCGACGCGCGGGGCGGCCGAGTGGTGATGAGGTGACCAACCGAGTGGCGACGCGCGGAGCGGCCGAGTGGTGATGAGGTGACCAACCGAGTGGCGACGCGCGGGGCGGCCGAGTGGTGATGAGGTGACC
>NC_041389.1:404013567-404089763 GCF_002162155.2 Triticum dicoccoides | reverse complement strand
CCAACCGAGTGGCGACGCGCGGAGCGGCCGAGTGATGATGAGGCGACCAACCGAGTGGCGACGCGCGGGGCGGCCGAGTGGTGATGAGGTGACCAACCGAGTGGCGACGCGCGGAGCGGCCGAGTGGTGATGAGGTGACCAACCGAGTGGCGACGCGCGGAGCGGTCGAGTGGCGTAGACGTGTCCCGCAGAGTGGTGACGCGCGGAGCGTCCGGATGATGTAGACGCATGCCGCGGAGTGACGATGCGCGGGGCGTCCTGGTGAAGTAGACGTGTCCTGTGTAGTGACGATGCGCGGGGAGTCGGAGTGAAGTAGACGCGTCCCGTGTAGACGGTGATGGATAGCCAAATGTCTTTTCTTCCGAGTGGTTCTGGATGACGTTTCCTTTGGCTCCATCCCTGTCGAGTGCCGAATCTTTTCTCCAGAGTGGCCATGGTGCATCGTTGAGCCGGTGTAGAGGACGGAGACCCGTGCGCCGTTGTAACTGCTGCCGAGTGATGATGATGTATCCAAGTGACGTCGTGCAGGGCGCCGCGTCAGATTTGTGCTCGGAATGATTCCACCGTTGTAGCTCCGACTGGATGGGAGAGTACTGTGGTCGGGGACATGGCCATTCTCGAATGCCGCATTAGGCCCCCGCATCCATGCGAATTTCAGAAGTGCCCCTCTGACCATGGTCGCCATGGAAATTATTAGGATTCGCCGAGGGAGCAGGTTAGCAGTCGGAGTGAACAACCCGTCCGAGTGCGAGATTTTTCCGAGTGAACCAGCAAACCGCTCAATCAGACGTGTCTCCGCTGCGCGGAGGCCGCCCTCTATCAGTCGACTGGGTGGAGGAGTCTCACGCTGCGGCTGCTGCGTCTTGCTGCTCGAGGAGCCGGACCGCCTGTCCGGGGCCATGAAGAATACGTTACGAGGCATTGATGGAGTTGCCCACGTCCAAAGAATCTGCATGCTATAACTCTTGCCCAATTGATGAAATGGCAGTTTCCATCTCTTGGCCATGCACTAATTGACATTGATTTGGCAATCAAGAAAATTTCCATTCTTTTCCTTCCGTTATTCCTTCCTTTGGCCATGCACTAACGGACATTGATTCGTCAATCAAAGCAATTTCCTTTCACCTCCTCAACGTGCATGCAAGTGGGATATGCGTGAGCCTGCATGCATGCGTGACAAAGGCAAACCCAACCGTAGAGCCATTGACACCGGCTAGAGGAGGTGGCCGCGCGCGAGGACGTTGCAAACAGGCCGGGGACGACGCGATGGACCGCGCAAGTGGCTGTTTGTGCGTGCTCGACGGCGTGGCGGACCGCGCCGGAGGGTGTTTGGACGAGCTCGCCGATGGCGTCGTAGACGAGGCCGGAGGCGACGCGGCGGACCGCGCCGGAGGGCGTTTGGATGAGCTCGCCGACGGCGTAGTAGATGAGGCCGGAGACGATGCGGGGGACCGCGCCGGGGGGCGTTTGTATGAGCTCGCCGATGGTGTCGTAGATGAGGCCGGAGACGATGCGGCGGACCGCGCCGGAGGGTGATTGCGCGAGCTCATTGACGGTGTCGTAGACTACGACGGAGACAACGGGATGCCCACGCCAACGGCTGTTTGCAGTGGTTGCCATTGATGATGATCATGTTGAGAAGGCAAGAAAGATGAGGATTGACTTGCCCTTTTCTCTTCCTCTTAGTTTCCTGACTGATCATGCAAGGGTGCGTCTGATCCTGGGGGAGGAAAAGACAAACTCATTGTTAGACAATGTATTGTGGAAAGACTAGATCGAATGGATACTTCCCTTGTCCTTTTGTTTGTACGAATGCGTGATGACCAGAGCTCTAGCGGCCAATTTCTGTGGCGATCGTCGTTGATTCGTTGTTGAAGATTGAAGAAAAAACCATTTGCATCGTGGCTCGATAGACGCCATGCCCCAAGGTGGGCGCCAACTGTCGTGGGAATGATTCCGACAATAATAAGGTATAGGGTAACGGAGCATGATCTATCGAGATGCATATGGGTGACACGGTGGTTTTAGCGAGTTCGGGCCTCTCATGATGGAGATAACAACCCTACGTCTCGTGCTCCGGAGAGGCTTTGTTTTATCTGAGTATATATCCGGAGATTACAATGTGTGTGTGAGTGAGGAACGGATCCCCATGCCTGCGCTAAGTCCTGAGACTAATGGTGAAAAGAGAGAGAGGTGGAAGAAAAGGCATTCCGACAATAATAAGGTATAGGGTAACGGAGCATGATCTATCGAGATGCATATGGGTGACACGGTGGTTTTAGCGAGTTCGGGCCTCTCACGATGGAGATAACAACCCTACGTCTCGTGCTCCGGAGAGGCTTTGTTTTATCTGAGTATATATCTGGAGATTACAATGTGTGTGTGAGAGAGGAACGGATCCCCATGCCTGCGCTAAGTCCTGAGACTAATGGTGAAAAGAGAGAGAGGTGGAAGAAAAGGCCCCCAAGTCTAGTGGTGGGGGTGGCTTATATAGAGTGCGCCACCTCCTCACCTCATATGTTACAAAGTGGGGTATGAATGCTATAATGACAGCCCACTATTAAGCCTTCACTATTAGAAAGATGCCGACTGCTTTGCTGCCTGCTGGTCTTCGTATATCCGAGTGAGTCGTACGGTCGAGTGGTGAACTGTCATCCGAGTGGATGGTATGTTGCTTGGTCGAGTGGACAGTGTGTCTGTATGAAATTGACCTGGACCCACATGTTGTGTGGACCCCACGCTTCATGATATTTTGACCCTTCGTGGGCCTACCTGTTATGTATATCCCCAACAGGCGCCCTATAGGAGCTCCCCATCGGCTGATCATGCCCGCGCATCAGCCATCTCCTTTTAAAACCACGTGTCCAGGTGGGGGCCCATAGTTGCTTCCTTCCACTTTTCCTAAGACTACCCATAGTGGGAGTAATATAGGTGGTAACATCACACATCTCTAGACAAAACAGATGATATGACGAGTAATTAATGAGGAAATAGGTGCATGTGGTAACATAGCTAGTTACTGTAGCATCACACATACCAAGAGAAGATGAGTTTACAACCTAATAAATGAAGTATTGCATGACACCATACATATATTACTCCCCACTATAGACGTATAACATATATAGACTAGTAACATATGCATGTTACTAGTCTAAGTTTCTACCCATTGTGACTAGTCTAAGTGACGTTTTCACTTTGAGGCGGGCTATCCCTTTTATATGCTCATACATGTGTATCTCCCCTGCTGCATGCTACTGTTTTGCGGGTAATGCCACTAATCCTACACACAATAATACCGCTAGTTAATGCATGGCTGAATTACTGTCAGACACTAGTTGTACTATAGCTTGTAGTACTACTAGCTAATGACCTCAACAAAGACACTTACAACTATTTTCCTTTTTACTCCCAAAAGAAGGCACACAACAAACACCCTTCGGGAAATCTATCTCGAGCCGCTCTTGCAATCCAGGATGCAACCCTACAAGTCCGACGCCACAACGGTTGGCTCCACAATGCTGCAAACCCATGTCATGGTGGCCCTATCGTGTCGCTCGCTAATGTTGTCGAGTACGTCGCCCTGCTGCAAACTCATGTTGCGGTGGTCCCGTCGTGCCGCTCGTAGATGCTGCGGAGGATGCCACCATGCTGCAAACTCGTGTTCTGGTGGCCCTGTCAAGCCGCTCCCTATCGTTGTGGAGTATGTCGTCATGCTGCGAACCCATGTTGAAATGGCCCCGTCGTGCTGCTTGCCGACGTTGTGGAGGACGCCACCATATTCAAACCCATATTGCCGAGGCGTCGTCGTCTCGCTCGTAGACGTTGTGGAGGTTGCCGCCATGCTGAAACACCATGTTGAGGTGGCCCCATCATGCCGCTCGCTGATGTTGTGGAGGACGCCGCCATGTTGCAAACCCATGTTGCTGAGGCGTCTCTGTGCCGCTCACAGACGTTGTGGAGGATGCCGCCATGCTGCAACCCATGTTGTGGTGGCCCCATCGAGGTGGTTGCGCCCCTTGCCCGTGTGGGGCTCACAAGCACCTCCTTGACCTATTTCCACAACCATAATTCCCTATACATACCGAAATCATCCGTCGTACCTCTAGAAGAATTGTATCGCCGTTGCAAGCCTCTGTTCCGAAGAGATCCCATCTCAAGCCCTGTTCTAGAGCCGTGCTGGAGGGGGAAGCCATTATCACAGCCGTATTCATCAATCTTGCAGCCTCCATGACCATGTGTGAGTAGTTCCATTAGGACATACGGTTCCATAGTAGTAGCTTAATGGTTCTCTCTCTCCTTCGGATGTTTAATACCATGGTCTTGTTCTTGATCGAGATCAATTCGATGTAATCAGTGGTGTGCTTGTTGGGACATTATGAATTGTCACTTTATGATCAGATTGTTCATTGAATCTATCTAGGTTTTGTTGTTGCATAATTAAATATCTTTGTATGATCTCCGGTCTATCTATCTTCTTTGGACAAGTTCCATGGGGTTTTCTTCAGAGGGAGTTGAGCTTTCTAGTGGGTTAAATCTTGTGGTGCTCTAACCATGTGAAAATATGGCGAAGGCATGTATTGTATTGTTACCACTAAGGATAAAACAATGGGGTTTTGCCATATTGATTGACTTCTTCATGTCTACATTATGTCATCTCCCTTACTACAATACTCTATTTCTTGCAAACATAATACCATGAGATGCATGTTGGATAGCGGTTTTGGGGTGGAGTATTAGTAGTAGATTGAGTTTGATTAACGGTCTACTTATCACAAAAGTAATGCCTATACGAGATTATGCCAAGAATGATCATAGTCATAAATATTACAACTTATTCAATTGCCTAACTGTAATTTGTTTACCATGGCATTCACTTGTTTTCGAGAGAGATGTCACTAGTGAACCTATGGCTTCGGGTCTATTCTCCATCAATACTTTCTCCTACAAAAATGCCTTTTCTCATCCACTTTATTTTACAACTACCATCTATCTCTTTTTGCATTTAATCTTATAACTAGAAAGACAAGGGGCTTGACAACTCTCTTGCCACATTGGGTGAAAGTTTTTATCTAGTTTGTGCGTAGATGTTGTTCATCTTGTTAGCTTAGAAGCTCCTACTAGTTCGATAAATCTTGGTTCTCAATTGAGGGAAATACTTTGCTTCTATTCTACATTGGCCTTCCTCTTTAGGGAATCCCAACAACTCCTACAAGAGTAGTAGGACCACTGGAGCATGGTAAAGAATTATTCCTTTGTACTGCTCCGGTCGGGCCAATGTGTAAAGTGGGTTGGTGACTGTTTATCTACTGTGTCCCTGATACGTCACAAACGTATCTACTTTTCCAAACACTTTTTTCCATGATTTGAATGGACTAACCTATACTCACGTTGTTTTCAGCAGAATTTCCATGGTGTTATTTTTGTGGAGAAATAAAAGTTCTCATATTGGGCTAAAAATATACGGAGAATATTCCCAGAATATATAAATAATATTAGCAAAGAGAACTTTTGGAGGGGGCCACCCAGGAGCCACAAGCTCAAGGGGCACGCCTAGTGAGCTTGTGGGCCCCTGGAGTCTCACTTTGCCCTAAGTCCAACTCTATAAGTACCGTCTCACGGAGAAATTTTTTACAGAGAAGGAATCCTCGCATTTTACGGTACAGAGCCGCCGCTACCTCCTGTTATTCATTGAGAGGGATGATCTGGAGTCCGTTCGAGGCTCCGGAGGGTGAAATTCGTCACCGTCGTCATCATCAATCCTTCTCCATCAACAATTCCATGATGCTCACCATCGGGAGTGATTAATTCCTTCATAGGCTTGTTGGACAGTGGTGGAGTTGGATGAGATTTGTCATGTAATCGAGTCAATTTGTTAGGGCTTGATCCCTAGTACTCCCTCAGTCCCAATTTTTTTGTCTTATATTTGTCTAAATACGGATGTATCAAGTCATGTTTTAGTATTAGGTACACCCGTATCTAGACAAATGCAAGACAAGAATTTTGGGACGGAGGGAGTATTGACTATGTTTTGAGCTTGATGTTGCTATGACTTTGCTATGCTTAATAGTTGTCACTAGGGCTCGAGTGCCATGATTCCAGATCTGAACCCTTTATATTTTCATGAATATATATGAGTTCTTGATCCTATCTTGCAAGTTGTATGCATCTATTACATGTTATGATCTGCATACCCCAAGGAGATAATAATTGGGATTCTTTCCGGTGATTACCATAGTATGAGGAGTTCATGTATTCACTAATTGTTAATGCTTTGTTCCGGTTCTCTATTAAATGGAGGCCTTAATATCCGTTAGATTTCCTTATGGACCCCGCTGTCACGGGAGGGTAGGACAAAAGATGCCATGCAAGTTCTTATTATAAGCACGTATGCCTATATACGGAATACATGCCTACATTACATTGATGAATTGGAGCTATTGTGTATCACTCTAGGTTGTGATTGTTATATGATGAATGTCATCCAACACAAATATCCATCGCTGATCCAATGCCCACGCTTTTCTCATATGGGTCTCGCTAAGTTACTTTCGTTACTACTGCTGTTACAATGACTACAAAACTGCTAATGTTATTGTTCCTATTACCATTGCTACTGTGCTACTAAACACTTTGCTGCAGAAATATAATTTCCTAGGTGTGGTTGAATTGACAACTCAGCTGCTAAGGCTCATAAATATTCTTTGTATCCCCTTGTGTCGAATCAATAATTTGGGTGACCCCCAAAGATTGTCGCGATCCCCTATACTTGTGGGTTATCAAGACCTTTTTCACGCGCTGTTGCTGGGGAGCATAACTCTATTTATTGAGTTCACTTGGGATTTTACACTATGAAGAATCTAAAAGATACTATAACTAAGATCATACCCTCTAAGACAAGGGGAGGTAAGGAACTATCATCTAGCTCCGCACTTGATTCACCTTTTGTTTTGAGTAGGCTTGCGACACCACCACTTGCTATTCAATCTGACATGTCTCATGTAACTGATGATGCTACTTCTGTGATGAATGATGCTTATGATGATGCTAGTACTCTTCTTAATGAAACTGTGCCACTAGGTGAATTTCTTGATAAACAACTTGCTAAAGCTAAAGAACTTAAAAAGGTTGAAACTGATGAAAATTATGTTTCAACTATTAGGCCTAGCTCTCCTAGAATTGAAATGACTAAGGTAACTGATGAAAATTATGTTTCAACTATTTCTTGCTTGTAATGATAGAGATCAAGTTAAGAAATTACTGAGTAACGTGAAATAAAAATCTATGATGGAGAAAATGAAATATGATCCTTGCTACTTGTGAGCTGTGTTGGGATTTCCTCAAAGAGGAAGGATGATGCAATATAGTAGAGATAAGTATTTCCCTTAGTTAAGAACCAAGGTTATCAATCTAGTATGAGAACCACGCAAGACCTTGTTAGCAGTACCTACACACATGATCACAAATCCTTGCACCTAACGCGAATAGGGGGTTGTCAATCACTCGGTGGTTACTTGCAAGATTAAATTGTATGGTGATAGATAGATAGACTGAACAAAAATACAAAATAAAATAAAGAAAAATTGTAGCATGGTATTTTTTGTCTTAATATGATAGAAAATATACTTGAGGGCCATAGTTTTCACTAGAGGCTTCTCTCTTGAAAATAGCATACAGTGGGTAAACAAATTACTGTTGGCAATTTATAGAACAACAAATAATTATGACCATATCCAAGGCAATGATCATGTATATAGGCATCACGTACAAAACAATTAGATCAAAACAATTCTGCATCTACTACTATACTCCACATATCGACTGCTATCCAGTATGCATCTAGAGTATTACGTTCATAAAGAAGGAGTAATGCCTTAAGAAAGATGACATGATGTAGACAAATAAAACTCACGTATGAATAAACCCCATATTTTTATCCTTAATGACAATGATACAGTATGTGTCATGTATCCTTTTGTCACTGGTTTGAGCACCGCAAGATTGAACCCATTGCAGCATCTCTCCCATTGCAAGAAAAATCAATCTAGTTGGCCAAACCAAATCAATAGACTAGAGATAAATACAAAGATATAACAATCATGCATACAAGAGTTCAAAGAAAACTCAAATAATATTCATGGATAGATCTGGTCATAAACTCACAATTCATCGGATCCCAACAAACACACCGCAAAAAGTCATTACATCTAATAGATCTCCAAGAACATCGAGGAGAACATTGTATTAAAGATCAAAGAGAGAAAAGAAGCCATCTAGCGACTAGCTATGGACCCGTATGTCTGAGGTAAACTACTCACTCATCATCAGAAGGGCAACAAGGTTGATGTAGAGCCCCTCCATGATCAATTCTCGCTCCGATAGAGTACCAGAGAAGGCCTCCAGATGGGATCTCATGGGAACAGAAACTTGCGGTGGTGGAAAAAGTATTTCAGGTGGCTCTCTGATGTTAGGGGAATATTTGAGAATTTATAGAGGTGGAATAGGTCAAGAGGTGCCATGAGGGGCCAACAAGCCTTGGGGCACGCTTCCCGAGCTTGTCGCTCTCTCATGGCTCTTCAGGTCTTCTCCCAAACCTTCTAGGGTCTCTTCTGGTCCAGAAAAAATAATCCAAAGTTTTTTCTCCCTTTGGACTCTGTTTGATAGTGACTTCCTAAAAAGCCAAAAACAGGCGAAAAACAATAACTGGCACTGGGCACTAAGTTAATAGGTTAGTCCCAAAAAATGATATATAATTGCTTGTAAATGCATATAAAACATCCAAGATTGATACTATAATAGCATGGAACAATAAAAAATTGTATATACATTGGACACGTATCAAGCATCCCCAAGATTAATTCCTGCTCGTCCTTGAGTAGGTAAATGATAAAAACAATTTTTTGATGTGGAATGGTACCTACCACATTCATCATATAAGTTTCTTCTTTGTGGCATGGATATTTGGACTTGAGTGATTAAAAGCAATAGTCTGTAGTTTGACATGAAAATATAAATACTCAAGCATACCAACAAGCAACCATGTCTTTCAAAATGTCAATGCTAAATAAAGTTATCCCTAGCCCATTATGATCAATCATCGATCCATTAATGAAACACAATCAATATTAATTACACCCAATGCGCAAGTATGATAATAGTGCTTTCCAATTGGTCCTTTATAAGAGAAGATGGAGACCTCAAAATAAAAATAAAAATTGCATAGAAGTAAAATAGATAGGCCCTTCGTAGAGGGAAGCATAGATTTCTAGAGGTGCCAGAGCTCAAAGTTTAAAAGAGTGATACCATTATTTTTGAGATATGCATGCTTTTCTTGTCAATGATACGATCAAAAGTTCCCAACATCTTCCATGCTAGACACATTATAGGCGGTTCCCAAACAAAAAATAAAGTTTATTTCCTTTCCAACATTCTTTCACAATCGATGGCTAGCCGTATCCACGACTGCCCTCCATATCAACAACTTTCCAAGGAATTTATTATTATTATTTTCATTTTGATTCATTTCGGGACTGGGCATCCCTATTACCTTGCCATTTTCTCGTGCAATGACAAGTGAATAAACACTCATCGTGATAATAACCCACCTAACATGGAAGATATTGGCCACCCCCTGCCGCATCATGAGCAGTACGGGCACACAAAATGGAAAATTATTTTGAATGATTAGAGTTGGCACGTGCGAATTTACTTGGAACGACATGTAAATACTGCTTATAGGTAGGTACGATGGACTCATTTGGCACAACTTTAGGTTTAAGGAATTGATGGACAAGCAGCATTTCTGCTTAGTACAAATGAAGGATAGCAAATAGATTGAGAAGTAACCAACCAAAAAGGGAAAACAGTCATAAACATGCATTGAGAATAAGTAACACTGAATAATGCACCATAAGTAGGATGTAACTTCATTGCATAACTATTGCCATTACGTGCATGCATAGGGAATCACAAACCTTAACACCAATATTCTTACTAAATCACAATTACTCACTAGCATGACCCACATATTATCATCTCCATGCCGCAAACCTATTTCAAGGAATAAATCTTATCATATCAAATGTTCTATATGAAAGTTTTTATTATATCCCTATTGGAGATTCATCATATTGGGACCAAATTCATATCTTGTGCAAATTACCATTACTATTATGAACTCTCAAAAAGATGTAAGTGAAGCCTGGGATTTCATCTATGTATTTAAAATATAACCATTGATGTGCTCTAAAAGATATAAGTGAAGTAATAGACAACTGCCTAGCTCAAAAGATTTAAGTGAAGCACATAGAGTATTCTAACAAATCACGAATAATGTGTCTCTCTCTCAAAAAGGTGTGTTCAGAAATATGATTGTGACAACCTAAAAAGAAAACAAAGCAAAGACTCATATAATACACGATGCTCCAAGAAAAACTCATATCATGTGATGAATAAAAATATAGCTCGAAGTAAAATTACCAATAGTTGGTAGAAGAAAGAGGGGATGCCTTCCGGGGCATCCGCAAGCTTAGATGTTTGGGAGTCCTTGAATATTACCTTGGGGTGCCTCGGGCATCCCCAAGCTTAGGCTCTTGCCACTCCTTATTCCTTCATCCATCGTGATCTCACCCAAAACTTGAAAACTTCAGCACACAAAACTCAACAAAACCTTCGTGAGATCCGTTAGTATAATAAAGCAAATCACTACTTTAAGTACTGTTGCAAACCCATACATATTTTATTATTGCATTATAAATACTGTATTGTTACTTCGCCATGTCTTATACCCCTCGATACAATCCATAGATTTATCAAAAGAAGCGAACAACGCAAGGAAAATAGAATATGTGAAAAACGGAATAGTCTGTAGCAATTCGAACAATGACCATACTTCTGTAAGTCCAAAAATTCTGAAAACTTAGGACAACGTGGGAAATTAGTAAAGCAATCACGCGTAAAAAATTCTGAATTTTATCAGGCTCCAGCAAATCTCAACAATTCTGCTACTAGACGCAAAAGTTTCTTTTTTTGCACAAAATCAAAGAAGCTATCAACCAAATCATCCCAAAGGCTTTACTTGGCACAAACACTAATTAAAACACAAAAACACAATCATAAAAGCAGAATAATTGTGTGCACACAAGGAAAAAAATAAACAAGAAAAATAAGATAACTATTGGTTTGCCTCCAAACTAGCGCTATCGATTTACACCCATAGCTAGGCATAACGGATAGTTTCATGTGTTGTCATCTGTCGTTTTGATAATTTTGGTAGGAGTTTTCTCAAACCCATAGCATTCTTTATGCTTCCATTATTCTCTGAAAAAGATGCAATTTTAATATCTAAAATATCTAATCGCTTATTACAAAGGGTAATCAACATGTTAATGGGATTGAGATTTCCACTAATATTTTTGAGAGGTTCATTAGACTTTTGCAACTCAATCTAATTCTTCTGCATATCACCCAATTTGTCCAAGATTAGGATCCCCTCTTGAGTATAATTAAATCCTTTTTGTGGTGGTGGAATTCCCACTATACTTTCTATTATTTCATGAACAACATTGGCATCAGTCTCAATAAAATTTCCTTTTGCGGCGAAATCCAAGAGTTGTCTAGGGGCATGGTTAAACCTATATAAAAATTACAAAGGAAAATTTTTACATCCCCTTTTATAGTGCAAACACAATAAGATTGCATTAACATATATCAAGTATCTTTTAGATTTTCTCCTTATTTATGTTTGAAGTAAAGAACTTCAAAATCCGCTGACAAAGGAGGGATAGTTATGCTAGTCATGATGACAAGGTAAACCAATCAAGCAAAAAGACAAGTGGAAAATATTTTGGTATTTTTGTGAAAATGTTTTAGAAGTGGGGGAGATGAAAATGAGAGGCATATGGCGAATAATGTAAATGCAAGGAGATGAAATTTTATGCGATGGTATTTGATAGATGTTGATGATGTCTCCCCGACAATGGTGCCAGAAATTCTTCCTGTTACTTGTGAGCTATGTTGGGATTTCCTCGAAGAGGAGAGGATGATGTAGTACAATAGAGATAAGTATTTCCCTCAATTAAGAACCAAGGTCATTGTAAGTGCATCAAATGCCCCCTTACTGGTTTCGGAGTATTCAAGACAAATAGGTTGAGGAACTAATGTGTTTGTGAGTATATACAAGAGATAGAGTCCATAAACATTTTGTTTAACACATGGAACACGACCCCTAAAAATGGATTTATTCAAGTGAAGAATTTGATGATGAAACTGGTATGGCCTTTGAAGAAATTGATGTGAAGATTTTGAAGCTTGAAGACTTTTATTTTCGTAGTTTCTTTTCTTCTTATTTGAGTCATGGAAAAACTGTATTGTGAAAGGGGGTCTAGGTGAAACATATTTGACATTTCCAAAGTGATGCTCAAACTTACTCAAACCCATACACAAAATCCGCTTTGAGTGAAGCCTTTGGAAATCTCTAGTACAGTTGACGCATTTGCTAGTGACAATGACGAAGTTCATCTGGCCACTGACGAATTTGGTCACACTGAGGAGTTAGGAGTTTGCCAGTGCGAGCTGCCTAAAAGTGAGGAAATTGAGTGCCCCGATGAATTTGAGAGTTCAAATTCTGACCGCTGGTGCACCGCATGCCAGCTGTCGAGTGAATCCATATCCTAACAACGGCCAAATCAGAGAAAGGCATTTATGACAATTCATGTCAGGTTGCCCTGTGGCTATAAATAGCCCCCGGCCCCACAACCACTTGTTGGTTGGCTGCTCTGAGAGAAGTTGACACTTGTCATTTGAGAGCAATCCATCGTCTGACGACTTTGAGAGAATCCTAAGTGAGGAAAAACCCAGAGCCAAAGTGATTGAGCATCACTAAAGAGATTGATATGTGTGATCTGACGCCTGTTACCTTTGAAGACTCTCATTCTTCCAGACGGTTAGGCATAAAGATCTGAGTACACCAAGAGTCATTGTGGTGTGCCGGTGAACAAGTATGTGAAGGTTTTGGAAGTCTACCTTGAAGACTTACCATGAGTGATTGGGTGAGGTTCGAGGACCTTAACTCAAGAGGAATACGGTGTGGACTGTGTGTCCTCTGAGTTGCGACTCAGCCGCCTCAACCAGACGTACAGTTGATGCAGCAAGTGGAACTGGTATACCAAATTGCATTGTCTTCACCAAGCCAACCTGGTTTCAAATTCCTCACCCTCTCTTACAATATTCCACTTCTGAAGAATTTGTGATCTATGCTCTGACGAATTTGAACTGGAGAATTTCATCACGCTATCTTTCATTTCCCCAGTTCACATTCTTCATGCTTGTATGACTGTATGATTGCATGTTCTTCACTCGTATGTATGCTGATTGCATGTACTCTGATTATGTGATGACTTAGTCTCCCTTGTGTTTCTATTTATTCACTCTGATCTTCATCAATTTCAACAGAGTTTGGAAAATTTCTAAAATCTCCTATTCACCCCCTCTGGGAGATAACCTACGCTTTCAATCGGTATCAGAGCCAGGTACTCCCTTGTTCTCACTGACCATGAGGCGGTGAAGAAATTGCTGAGATCTCTTGACAACTCCTTTGACACCCTTGCCCCGATGATTCAAGAGAGTCTTGATTACAAGTCACTTGAACCCGCCGATATTCTTGAGAGGCTCAATACTCATGAATTTTAGCAAGCTGAGAAGAGGGATATGTATGGTCCTAGCTATGAACGACCTCGCTCTCTGAAGGCAAAGGCTAAAGTGAAGGCAATTTCTTCATCTGAAGAACAATAAGCAGTATCTAAATGCAGTACTGATGATCTTGGGAAATTGGCCGAGAACTGGCTATGCTTGTGAGGAAGTTCTAGAAGTTCTTCAAAAGGAACCGCTTTGGAGAATCTTCAAAGTATAATTTGAAGAACACTCATGCTTTAGCTCAAGACTATGAAAAAAGAACATGCCACAAATGCCACAAATGCAAGAAGCCAGGCCATTACATCACCGATTTCCCCCTCTGGAAAAAGGGGCCAAAGAAGAGAAAGTCTAGCAAGAATGGCCATTCTGATGAAAAAAAGAAGTCATCAAAGTCTTCATCAAAGTCCTCACCAAAGAAGAAAAGCACCTCCGGCAAATCTTGGGCTTTCATTGGGAAGGAAATGGGTTTTGAGGAAGAATCTGAGGAAGTTGAGGAATCCGAGGAGGAATCTGACTCTCGGGTTGCAAGTTTGGCTCTCACTATCGAGTTCATCAGCAAGTTCATCTTCGATCATGAAGAAAAAGGTGACTCCACCAACTCTAAAGACTATGTTGATGACTATGCTCCCACATATTGCTTCATGGCAAGAGGTGCCAAGGTAACATCAAGTGAAGCTTACTTTAATACCTCAAGCGATGATGACTCTGAATGTGAAGCAAAACCTAGCTATAAGAAACTTGCTAAAATTGCAACTGAACAACAAAATGCTATGGAAAAGATTCAAAAATTGCTAGACAAAAGTGATGATCTGCTAGATGAGAAAATGGATCATAATCAAGGTCTGTCTAAGGATCTCAGACGCCTGAAGTCACAATATGACAAACTTGAAAGTCGTCATGTGGCCCTCTTAGTTGCACATGAGAATTTTTCCTATGAATTTATTCAGAGCAAGCAAGAACTCGAGAAGCTGAGAGCATCTCATGATGATCTTCAGAAAGACAATGATTAATTACTCGCTCAACAGATCAGCATCGCTTAGGAAGAATTTTTTGCTCCGCTTAAAATGCCTTGAATGTGATATTGCAAATTCTTCAGCTGAATGTTCAAATGCTTCAACTGCTCTTGTATTTTCGAATGTCTCTCTGGTCTCAATTCCCTCATCTGAGGAGACCACTAGTGTCACCGACAAAAATGCAGGTCTAAAGGAATTGTACGTCAGAGGCATGTACAGAAGCCTCAAAGGGTGCCAAACTCTTTGTGATGTGCTCAAGAAACAGATTCTGAATAGGAACCCTTGGAAAGAGGGTATTGCTTTTGAGAGAAAGCTGAACATAGATGGATCTTACTAGAAACCTAAGCAGTATCCCAAAACCACATGGGTTTATGCAAAAGGACCTCCAGTTGATCCATCCACTCTATCTGGCACAATTTTGATACTCTACATTCTTCTGATGAGTCATTTGACTCCAACTATAAGCTATTCAAAAATTAGAATGGTGAAGTATTTGCTAGATTTGTTGGTACTAACTATAGGAATGGTCCCACGGTGAAGAAAATCTGGGTGCCCAAAAGTGTTCTTCAAAGTCTTCAGGTGAATGTTATCATGACACCACCGAAGAAAAGGAACAACCCAGGGAAAATTCTTCACCTGGACCAAAGTCCTCAAATGGACGCATGCCAACTCATGCTCGTACTAATAGTTCCATGCAAGGAAATAGACAACAATCTGATGAATATTTGCATTATTGCTGAAATCACTATGTGCACGAAACTGCTAAGAATTTCTCTGCATATTCTTATGAGTACTACACTCCTCCTGTAGAAATGCATATTCTTCAATGCCTAAGTTCTCTATCAATGCTTTGTCTTACATTGCTTCTCAGCCACCCATTCAGATGTGGGTGGTTAAGAAGAAGAACTAATATCTTCTGTAGGGTCAGGTCTTCAGACACCATAGTTGTCTGATGAATTTGCTGAAGGCCTAGCATAATGCTTGTTGGGATGCAAGCTAATCATGATGAAATGAATTCTTCACTTCACACATCCTATGCCACTAGTTATATGCTTACTTATGAAATTCACTAACAAAATTGCTCATCATATTCTTCAACTGAAGTATATGAATATGTAAGTGAGACTAATGCTTCTACAGGATGACACTCCAAAAGCTACAGAGTGGGTTCTTGACAGTGGTTGCACCAATCACATGACTGCTGACAGGAATCTCCTCACTAATTCTCCCCTTGCTTTGCCTCATCTGAAGCATATCACCTATGCTTACAAAGGAAAAAAGCAAGGTATTGGTGAGGGAGTCCTGGATTAAGGGGTCCTCGGACAGCCGGACTATAAACAAGTGCCGGACTGTTGGGCTATGAAGATACAAGATAGAAGACTTCTTCCCGTGTCCGGGTGGGACTCTCCTTTCTCTGTAACCAACTTTGTGTAACCCTAGCCCCCTCTGGTGTCTATATAAACCCGAGGGTTTAGTCCATAGGGACAAGAACAATCATAATCATAGGCTAGACTTCTAGGGTTTAACCATTACGATCTCGTGGTAGATCAACTCTTGTAATACTCATATTCATCAAGATCAATCAAGCAGGAAGTAGGGTATTACCTCCATAGACAGGGCTCGAACCTGGGTAAACATTGTGTCCCCCGCCTCCTGTTACCATTAGCCTTAGATGCACAGTTCGGGACCCCCTACCCGAGATCCGCCGGTTTTGACACCGACAATTGGGTCTAGGTAAGGTTGCCATCTCAAAGGATCGACACATGGAAAATGTGGTGCTTGTTGAGTCCATAGGATACAACCTCGTGTATGTCTCAATGCTTTGTGATCTTCATATGATTGTCATCTTTGGCAAATATAGATGCATTGTGCTTATGGAATCTGACAAGTCAAAAGTCTTCGAAGGGTTTAGGAGAGGTGATTTGTACATTGTAGATTTCTCTCTAGGTCCTTAACTAACCATGTGTCTTTTGGCAAAAGCTACAGAGTGCATATTATGTTCATCAAAATCATCATTTGCAACTGTAAAGGGAAACCCATCAATGTAATCATTAATAAATGCAAACTCCTTGAATATAGTGTAGTTGGGAGAATTCAAAAAGATAATAGGCCTATCATGTGTGTGTGCAATAGTAACAATTTCATTCTTAATATAAGGAACTATAGCAAGTTCAACTCATAAGCATAATTCATAATGGCATCATGGCCACAAACATAGCAAGCATCAAGTTCATCAAAAAGGGATATATCAAATGAATCAATGGTATTATAGCAGTTATCATAGCATTCATGCTTCGGTAAGAATGAAGGGACATTAAACAATGTATGAGTTGAAGAGTTATTCTCACTAGAATATGGGCAGGAGTGATGAATCTGCTCTTCCTGCTTTTGTTCTTCGCTCTCCTCAACCTCTTTTTCATCCAATGAGCTCACAGTTTCATCAATTCCTTCTTCCATAGACTCCTGTAAAATATTAGCCTCTTCTTGGACAGCGGACACTTTCTCAATAAATACATCAATATCGGAATTGTAATTATAATTCTCATAGCAATATTTAGGTATAGCAAAATTTTCAGGTCTATAAACAAAATCATCATAATCTTCATATTTCCAAACAGAGATTCAATTTCATAAGCACCCTTAAAAGCAACAAATTATTCTATTCATTCCACATCATAGTAATCATCTCTACCATTTGCATAAGAAGTCAATGTGTCATTATCATTAAATTCACATGGAAAGGGAAGGTGTCAAACCTTCATCATAGAGCAACAAGTATAATCATATCTTGAGCATAAATTCCAAGCATACCATTGCAACATTTCAGTTTGATACCATAACAATTTCCCTTTTTGAGTCAAGCGAGAGTCCCTAAAGTATTCACGTTGATCCGACCTGTATCCCATTATCAAGTTGAATGGGGTTTTGTCAGGATTATCAAAGTAGTGATTAATATTTTCACATAACAAGCATCGAGGGTTTTAGGAGGTTCCCCATCTCCATGAGTAGCAAGTACAACTATTTTTTTCATATTTCGTGTTCCATATCCATAACTAAAGATAAATAACAACTTAGAACAGAAAATAAAAACTACTCAATGATAAATCAAACAAGCACACGCGAGAATATTCACCCCACGCTATTGCTCCCCGGCAACGACGCCAGAAAAAGGTCATGATATCCTACAAGTATAGGGCATCGTTTGTAGCCTTTTTCGATAAATAAGAGTGTCGAACCCAACGAGAAGCTAAAGGTAGAACAAATATTCCCTCAAGTTCTATTGACCACCGATAAAACCCTATCCACACTTTACGTTTGCTTTACCTAGAACAAGTATAAATCTATTTTGTAGTTGAAAGGATAAGTTTGCAAGAATAAAACTAGAAGTACTTTGCAAGAATAGAACTATGAGTAAAATGCAAGACAGTAAAAGTAGATAGCTTTTGTCAACAAGAAAGTCATTTGTCCCTAGGTGATCGATAACTAAACCCGAGATCATTGTTGCAATTTTATATGAGGGAGAGGCATGAGCTAATATACTTTCTCTACTTGGATCATATGCACTTACGATTGGATCTCTAGCAAGCATCCGCAACTACTAAAGATCATTAAGGTCATAAAACCCAACAATATCATTAAGTATCAAGTCCTCTTGATCCCATACACAATGACCCCAAACTCGGGTCTGTGCTTCTGTCACTCACACCACCCACCATAACCGAACCATGAATGTATTGCAACACCCTACAGCAGGGATCCCTCCGTTTGTACGACACGAAGGGTACCGTCGGACAACACCAAAATAAAGTATACAAGTCAAACCAATAATGATCATCTATCAACCCACAGGACAAAACGGATCTACTCAAACATCATAAGATATAGCCATAGATCATTGGGAAATAATATATAGCATTGAGCACCATGTTTAAGTAGAGATTACAACGGGTATAAGAGGAGTTACACTGCTGCATAGAGGGGAAGATAGTTGGTGTTGACGACGGCGAAGTTGTTGGTGTAGATCGTCAGCATGATGATTGCCCCGGTGACGCTCCGGCGCCACCGGGAAAGAGGGGGAGAGAGCCCCCCTCCTTCTTCTTCCTCCTTGGCCTCCTCCCTAGATGGGAGGAGAGTTCCCCCTCTTGTCCATGGTTGCCATGGCGGCGGAGGGGCGAGAGCCCTTCTGAGATTGGATATGTCTCTCTGTTCTCTTCTGCTTTGTGTTCATGTTCTCTGCCCATCACCGTTTCTTAAATTCCCAGAGATCCATAAATCCGATTACGCTAAAAGTTTTAAACAATTTTTTTCCATAAATTATGTTTCTTGCACCTGAAGAAGGGCCCCAACCGACTTACGGGGAGGGCACAAGACACCTGGGCACGCCAGGGGGTGGCTGGCGCGCCCTGATGGGTTGTGGAGGCCATGGGCCTCCATTTGCGTTGATTCCACCTCCCAAAAATCACAAATATTCCAAAATAATTCTTCATAATTTTTTATCGTGTTTGGATTTTGTTTGATATGGATATTCTACGAAACAAAAAAACATGCAACAAATAGGAACTGGCACTAGGCACTGGATCAATAGGTTAGTCCAATAAATCATATTAATTGTTGCCAAAAGTATGTGAAAGTCGTATAATATTGTCATGAAACAATCAAAAATTATAGATACGACGGAGATCAGCATCCCCAAGATTAATTGTCGGTGTTCTAGGAACCAGGGTACCCAGACCTGCCTGCCTGCGGCCCATGGTGTGGCTCCATCGATGCCCTGGTATGGCCCACCTTTGGCGATGACAAGACAAGACCCTTGCGAGGGGCCAAGCCTCGCGAGACGGATGACATCAAGACCTCCTGAAGGAGCAGCCTCCCCAGGCGGCCTCCTGAGGAGCGGAGATTTCTATGCAAGCTCTCACCTCATGAGGCTGAGGTTACATCAGCCATGATGACCAAGGCCAGGCATGCGGCAGCGGGTGCAGAGCGGCAGGTTTCCTCTTTGGTGCAAAGGAGGCAAGCGCAGGTGCGGAGTCCCAAGGAATCAGCCAAAGGTTGCCATTTGCGTGCAACAAGACCAAGACCGCCAGAACAGCAAGATGGATGTCATCGCCGAGCCCACCACGATGTCACGATCAGAAGCATTGCAGGCGAAGACCACCTTTCGTCAGGATCAAGTGTACTACTTGTCCCATTTCAAAATTGGCCGTTGTGGGATCCCTTCCTGCCTATGTTTTGGGGGAAGAGGACCAAGGCCACTATAAATATAGCCTAGCCACCACCATAGAAGGGGGGAGTCATCGAGCCATTGAGAGACCGAATCCTTAGAGCTCAACACAAGAACAAGCCTCCTGAGGTTGTTCTTCCCCTTGTACTAGTTCATCCTCAGCCCCCCGCGAGGCTAATCCACCACAAAGCAGGAGTAGGGTTTCACATCGCAAGGTGGCCTGAACCAGGTGAGGGAGCCCTGGATTTGGGGGTCCCCAAGTGTCCATCCTATCTAATATGGGCCGGACCGGTTGACCGTGAAGATAGAGTGGAGAATCACCCCCCTGTGTCCGGGTAGGACTTCTATTTGCATGGATAGCAAGATTAGTGTCCGGATATGTCCTTTCTTCCCCTGTAAACCGACTTGATGTAACCCTAGTCCCCTCCGGTATCTATATAAACTGGAGGGTTTAGCCTGCAGAGATCATCATATTAATAGGCTAGACAAACTAGGGTTTAACCATTACGATCTCGTAACCCCAATACTCATTGAATAAAATCAAGCAGGACGTAGGGTTTTACCTCCTTTAAGAGGGCCTGAATCTGGGAAAACATTGTGTCCCTTTGTCCATTGTTACCATTGATCCTCAAACACACAACTTGGGCCGCCCTACCCGAGATCTGCCGGTTTTGACACCGACATTGGTGCTGTCATTGAGAGCTCTGTTGTGTAGTCCCGAAAAAGCGATCTATGGCTCGCCTAGTCATCAACGACAATATCACCTCTGGAAGGAGTCTAACTTCTAGGCAGACCCTCCAGATCGGCGGTTTCATCATAGGTGCCCGTACGACCATTAAGCCAAGAACACCCCCTACGACTACCAAACACCTTCCTCACATCGGTCTCGAATACTCTGAAAAGATGGATCCGGTAAACGTCTCGTCCTTAAACGAGCTACTAGATCGCATCGCCGCCCTTGGGGTTTCGACAGATTATGGTCGGATCAGGCTTAAATCTGACCAGAGGGAAATTAATCGCTCGCCAATCACCCACCTGGTAGCGGTCGTCGAGGAACGAGCCGAGGACACCTCTCCCCCTATGTTGAGAACCAAATATATTTGGCTCTCCGAACCCCTCGAGAGGGATACCCTCCCTTTGGAGGGGACTGCACGTCCCCCGAACCCTGGCTCGGATGTCGGATCGGGGGAGCACTTGGATCTCCCCGGACCCGAACTGGTCATCTCAGAGATTTTGCAAAGCTCCAAACACAGATGTGGGTCATGATTCAAATTTTAACCCACCCACCCACCACAATCAATACTCTCCAAGCAACTCAGGACCTCCAGGTATATATGACTTGATGTATGTACGACATCAACCTCTTGAAATGGTCCATCACTTTTGGGCCAGATTCCTACTTGTTAGATACATGATCAAAGTTTGCTGCAATGACGATGTAGTCTCGGTCTTCCATTTTAATTGTACTGACGAGGGAATACGGAATGCCCTCGACCGACGTCACATACAGAGCTTCATGGAACTATCACAGGTGGTACAAAAGTACTGCGCGATGGAAAGCACATGGAAGGCCCACCCGCTGCCTTTAAGAAGCATGCAGACCGGACCAAATGGACGCTCCCTAGCGAGGCATCCGATCATCAGTCCATCGGCAGAAAAATAAACCCTTTATGGGATATAGGTCTGTTCTTGACGAACTCCTTGACAAGACCTGTCTGATACACGCGACTCCAAGCATAAACTCAACCCACAGTCTTCGCGCATGTTGGGTACTCCGGCAGGTAGCAAAGAGTGGAGAGGCCATCCTTGTCACCATCACTCCAGAGAAATACTCTCCCGAGAGGGACGATTTTAACATCCTCACGGTCTTCGGGACATTTTCCTCAAATAATCAGCGAAAAAGGGCACTTCGCAACCTCACCAAAGTCCACCAAGTCACCGCACTGAGCCCATGGAACGACACGGCAATAACCTTCACCGCCGAAGATGAACCAAAGGCTCGGTTAGTCCAAGCACCCTCCACCCTAGTACTAAACCTCATTGTGGATAGCTTTCGGCTTACCAAAGTGCTCATGGACAGTGGCAGTAGGCTTAACCTCATCTACAAGGACACGCTCGACAAAATGCAAATATACAGAACACGCATCAAGCAAAGTAACACCACCTTTCGAGGCATCATCCCCAGTTGAGAAGCACGATGCTCTGGGAGAATTAAATTGGATGTGGTATTCGGCACACCCGAAAATTACAGGTCCGAAGAGTTGCTCTTTCATGTGGTCCCCTTCAACAGTGGGTATCATGCCATCCTCGGGCGGGACGCTTTCTCACGCTTCCAGGCTATACCCCATTACGGGTATATGAAGCTTAAAATGCCTGGACCCAATAGAATTATCACAATCTCGAGGGACCCGAACAAAGCACTCTGTGCCGAAAACAAAACCGCATCCTTGGCCCTCGAGGCATTATCTGAAGCCCTAGCGGCTGAAGAACTAACCACCCTACGGTCCACGGTGGACAAGGACGATGTGATCCTCGGTAAGAGACCTAAATCCACCTCTTTCAAGCCAGCAGATGAAATAGTTAAATTTCAAATGCACCCGACGGACCCCAACAAAACAATGTCTAGTAGAGCACAGGTAGATCCGGTAGTGGACGCTGCTTTATGCACATTCTTACGTGAAATTGGGATATTTTTGCCTGGCATATTCAGACATGCCCGACATCCCACACAGGCTGGCCGAACACAACCTCAATATACTTAAGGGGTTTAAACCCGTTAAGCAGACAATGCGGCGATTTTCCGAACCCAACCGTCAAGCCATGGGAGAAGAGTTAGCCAAACTGCTAGAATCCGGGTTTATTAGGGAAATCAAACATTCGGATTGGTTAGCCAACTTGGTCATGGTGCCAAATAAGGACAAATCCTGGCGCCTTTGCGTCGATTTCAAAGACCTCAATAAGGCTTGCCCTAAAGATCCTTTCCCATTGCCCCGCATTGACCAGATCATTGATGCGACCGCAGGACATGACTCACTGTATCTCCTTGACGCCTATTCCGGATACCATCAGATTAAGATGAAGGATTCAGATCAGGCTGCAATGGCGTTCATCACCCCATATGGCCCTTTCTATTTCAACACTATGCTCTTTGGGCTAAAAAATGTCGGGGCCACTTACCAACGTATGATTCAAACGTGCTTGGAAAAATAAATCAGCAAAACAGTCGAAGCATATGTGGACAACGTGGTCATCAAGACAAATCACGTTGAAACACTGGTGGACGATCTTCGCCTCACCTTCGACAACATCCGGACATACGACATACGGCTCAATCCGGAAAAATGTGTCTTCCGAGTTCCAGCCGGAAAACTGCTAGGGTTCATTGTGTCCCATAGAGGAACTGAACCAAACCCAGCTAAGATCTGAGCTTTGTCACAATTGGCTATACCAACAGACCTAAAGCAAGTCCAAAAACTAGCAGGGTGCGTCGCGTCCTTAAGCCGTTTGATCTCCAGATTAGGAAAAAAAGCATTACCACTTTACAAGCTACTAAGACACACTTATAGCTTCGAATGGACGGATGCTGCCACAGCCGGCTTGGAAGAAATCAAGGCCCTACTCGCAAGCAATCCAATCCTAGCTGCCCTAGGTGTTGGCGAGCCTATGTTGCTTTATGTCTATACAACTACGCAGTAGTCAGTGTTATACTCGTCGTCAAGCGAGGGGAAGAGGGACATGAATTCCCCAACAAAAAACCACTTTATTATGTATCGGAGGTCCTCACCTCATGCAAATCCCGATACCCCCACTACCAAAAGGTAGCCTATACAGTCTTCATGGCATCCCGAAAACTATGACACTATTTTCAAGAGTGTTCGATCACAGTGGCATCTGAAGTACCACTTAATGACATTGTCAACAACAGGGACGCCACGGGCCACATAGCCAAATGGGGCATCGAACTTCTACCATTCGAAATAATGTACAAGCCACACCGGGCTATTAAATCTCAGGTGCTGGCCGACTTCGTCGCTGAATGGACGGAAGCCGAACTCCCTAAAGAGTATAGTTCATACTCCAACTGGATTATGTACTTCGACAGCTCCAAAATGCTAGCTGGACTGGGGGCTGGCATCATCTTGATATCCCCCACTGGGGACACAATCCGTTACATATTACAAATCATGTATACAGACTCCAATAACGCAGCCGAATACGAGGCGCTTCTACATGGTCTTTGCATGGCTTCCTCAATTGGTATACAACACCTCGAGGTGCGCGGCGATTCAAACCTCGCAATATTCTAGGTCAATGGAGAGTTCAATGAAAAAGATCCAAAAATGGCGGCATATCGAAATTCCGTATTAAAAATATCATCTTGTTTCAAGGGACTTGAATTTCATCATGTCGCTCGAGACAGTAACCAGGCAGCCAACATCCTCGCTCGCATGGGCGCTAAGCGTGACCCTGTGCCACCTAACACCCTTGTGGAAAGGCTCTTCAAGTCACCCGTAGTATGATAGGGTGAGAGCAGAGAGGCTAGTACAGACCTGGTCATACCCCAGCAGCCGAACACAATGCAGATACCATCGGGGCTGTTATCGCTCCATGGACCAAACCTTTCCTGGCCTACCTTAATAGGCAGGAGCTTCCTGACGATCAGAATGAAGCCCGTTGCATAGTTCGATGCTCTACAACCTACAAAGTGCATGAGGGTAAACTATACAAAAAGAGCACTACCGGAGTCCTCCAAAGGTGCATCTTTGAAGAGGAGGGACGACAACTCTTGACGGAAATACATGTTGGTCTGGGCGGTCATCATGCTGCAGCTTGGGCCCTCGTAAGCAAAGCTTTCAGGACATGTTATTTCTGGCCAACGACCTGAGTGGATGCACAAGCCCTGTCCAACGTTGTGTGGGCTGTCAGCTTTTCACCAACCAAAGTCATATTCTTCCTACTGCCTTAAAAAATCCACATCACATGGCCCTTCACGGTCTGGAGGCTTGATATGGTCGGTCCCCATAAAGGGGGAAGCCACAAAAAGAAATATTTGCTGGTGATGGTAGTTAAATTCACTAAATGGATAAAGGCCAAACCAGTAAAAATAGCTGAAGCAGGGCCAATGATTGACTTTATATCCGGCGTGTACGTTATGGTGTCCCGCATAGTATCATCACTGATAATGGCTCCAATTTTACAGCCGAGGAGGTGAAAACCTGGTGTGCTAAGTTGGGCATTAAACTCGACTATGCATCCGTATACCACCCTCAAACAAATGGTCAAGTTGAACGGGCCAATGGCCTGATCATGAGTGGCATTAAGCCTGGACTGGTGCGCTCCTTACAAGAATCAGATAAGCATTGGGTTGAGGAACTTGATTCCGTACTCCGGGGGCTGCGGACCATGCCCAATTGAACGACTAGATACACACCCTTCTTTATGGTGTATGGTGCAGAAGTTGTATTGCACTGCGGCATCATTCATGACTCACCTTGAGTGCACATGTACGAAGAGCGAGAAGCCGAACTCGATCGGCAGGATGACCTAGACGGACTCGAATAGGAGCACGACGTTGCAAAGGCTCGTTCTGCATTTTATCAACAACAGGCCAGGCGATACCAAATCAGGAAAGTGCGGGCTAAGACATATAGTGTCGGCGACCTTGTTTTACGCCTCTCGGAGAAGAAAAACGGATAATATCAAACAAAAATGGGAGGGCCCCTTCATCATAGATGAATTCCTTATAGGAGGAGCCTATCGCCTTCGTAATGCAGTGAATAATCGCCTTGAGCCGAACTCATGGAACGCCGCTCGGCTTCGAAGATTTTACGCATAGTTAGGCCTCTTTATGTTTTAGTTTCACTAGGTTTTTCCTTCTCCTTCCTTTTCTGTTTTTTCCTTTTTATATCCCAAGGTATGTTCAGATCTGTCGAACTGTTAGGCGTACACCTCTTTAAATGTATACACCCCACAATAACTGGGGGCTTCCCTAAATGAAGCTTATTATTAAAAGCTTATAGTTTACATTCTCTACATCGATTGTTTTATACATCTTTTGCCATTATATGCATCTCTATGACTTAAGTTTTTGCCAAGCTGGGTTGCCTCGCTCCTGTGCTTATACCCTACATTCCCGATTGTTCGGCTAGGGTGTAAAGGGAGTACCTTTGCGATTGTTACAACCGGGTTATCCGGATCTGTACCTTAGATGGGTGAAGCCGAAAGCTAGCGTTCTTAAGGGAATAATTGGTCGGCAAGCAGCGACGGACTATTTACGTTTACAACAAATAAGGGTTAGGCTGCCCGTAATTCGGATACAAGCCTAGGCATGCATAATTTAGCATGTCGACCCAAGGAAAGGAACCCCTAAGAGAACTATTTTCCCTGGAATATGTTTCTTACGTTAAGTAGTAATATAACATAACTCCCCGAGCACATTTTGTCTGTTTGAGCGATATGACCGGATTGCCTAGTTTCCGAACATACTACATGTTTCTTATTCAATATAGTATGCGGAAACACTCCAACTTCTTGGTTCGGATCACAGGTTGAAGCCGATGGCCTGCGATGACAAATTTTTACAAGTTCGGCCGGAGACAAAGTTCAACGATAAAGTACATTGTTACATAGAATTGAATGCCTACTCTTTCTCTATGCCATCTATACGGCTATCTAACCTACAGTCTTCTTGCGAATACTTCGCAGCTAATCACCTGGTCATATAAAAGGTTCACAGGAATTTTTCTTCCGTCTTGTCCCTGAGGTCCAACTCGGGCCATATGGTTCGGACCAAGTTCAGTGTAGCGCATCTTCACCATAGCCCAGGCCTCTCACACACCTTTCCGGCATGCTGACGACTTCCATAGCTGAAACCGGCGTCGGACACCTTTGAACAGGTTCGCCAACCCCTCCATGCTTTCGTGAGGGGCATCAGATGGCCATAGGGCTTTGACCATGCTCCTTATGGCTTTCCGGGCCTGCTCATGCACTCTGACAGTTTCTTTAAAACATCGCCTTGAAATCCGGAAACTTCTTCTTCGGGACGCCCGGTTAACAAACCTGCAAGGATAGCATTATAATATGCGGTATTATTAAGATGAGTCCCCTGGTTAGTCCAAAGGACATACCGAATATGCCACCTTTCAATTTTCTGTTCTCTTATTGCACGGCCGATAGTTGAGCCTTTAAGCTCATCTCTTTGGCTTGCTTGTTCCTTTCTCCTCCAGTTTTTTCTGTTCGCCAGTGGTCATTGGGCTTTTCTTCATTTCCTCTAGTTTTGACAAGGCCACATTCAGATGTGTCCGGCTTGCTTCAAGCTCTTGGGACAACATGTTGTTCTTCTCTTTAAGAACCTATGGTCATAACGATCCTTAAAACGGTTAGTCTATACTGCTTCAAGTCTCGTGGGCTTTGGCACATATCTATTACATTTGCACAAATCCTCACCTGTATATCCTTTGAGAAGAGGCGAGTAACTCTAGTGAATCCGTCCCAGGCAGCTCGGATATACGCGTCCACGGTGCTAAGGGCGGTAAATTCCTACTCGGAAAAAGCCGGGGCGCGCATGATCTCTTTTAGGCGTCGATGGTTCATCACAGTCTCCACTTTGGAATTGGTAATGGATACGTCATCCGAATCCTCATGAGGTGGACAAGTCGGCGCCGCCTCCGTATCGGCCCCCATCCTAGTTGACGAGTTCGGCGTCGGATCGGTTGCAGCTTGCCAAGTGTCGGGGGTTGGGTGCGACATATGCCAAAGGATGGATTATCATGGTGGGAGCGAGTAGAACGTCGCCGGTGCCTGGAAGCGGGATAAGGCGTAGACACGTACGACGGCGAACTTTACCTAGGTTGGGGGCTCTCCATGGAGATAATACCCCTACTCCTGCTCTGCGGGGTCTCCGCATGATCACCAAGGCACTAGTGATACAAGGTGCTCCTCGAGCCGTGTCTAGAGGAAGGAGAAGGCAAGGCTAGCTCTTCCCTGCCCTAGGTAACTGGCTAGTTCTATCAGAGTTGGAACCCTTTGCATGGGTGGCGTGGGGGGCTTATATAGGCCTGCCTCCCAGGGGTATAATGGTAATCGGGCCGGCAGCTGGGGCCCGTCTGTCAGCGTCTCCAACCTCCAGCTTCTCCGCCGAATACTGGGGTCCGCCGCTGTCAGGACCCCGACTCGATGTCACATCGATCTAGCCGGTAACACCTCATATCACTTTGCGGCCTCACGCACGGTATCCCCACGGGTGTCGCCTTACCTTTGCCCGGGACCGTTTGCGCCTTTTGGCTCACGTATATGATAGTGTCACTAGCATCCATATGATAAGGAGCCCGGGCTGACATGACTAGTCGTAAACCCAAAGTGGCACAGACTTACAGGGACAGGCATTCATGACCCAGCTTCGAACGTGTCGGTCATCAGCAAGTGGGTCCGGGCTGTAGCACTGGGCTAGCAGGACTCCGGTAAACCGGGCTGTAGCGGGCTAACAGGACACCGGTACTCAAAGCGTGACATTTCCCCGAAGGGACAGACACAGGAACGAAGAAGGACACATGCCGGCCAGCCTAAGTGTTCCAGAGCAGTAGCAAGCTACTATGGCTCAGCGGTAACACTAGGAGACATTTCCCGGTAAGAGAGGCTACTAAAGATAAACAACTAGATGGTCAGATCCCACACATACCAAGCATTTCAATAACATACACACAATATGCTCGATATGTGCAAAATACAACATGGCATCACAACATGACTCTACGACTCAAGTATTTTATTCAATAGGCTCCGAGGAGCGAGATATACAAACATGGGTCTCATGACCCAACACTCAGAGCATACAAGTCAAAGCACAAGCGGAAGCTATCATGTCTGAGTACAGACATCTATAAATGAAAAAGGCTGAGAAGCCTGACTATCTATCAGATCCTACCGAGGGCACAAGATCGTAGCTGAGGTATCAAGCTAAACGTCGAAGTCCAAGCGGAACTACTAGTGAGACTGAAGTCTCTCTGCAAAACATAAAATAGGCAAACGTGAGTACAAATGTACCCAGCAAGACTTACATCAGATCTATCTACATATGCATCATTATCAACAAGGGGGTGGTGGAGTTTAACTGCAGCAAGCCAGCTTTGACTCGGTGGCTATCCTGAACTACGACTGCAAGTAACTCTTTTGAGGTGGCGCACACGAGTCCACATATTCACCATATCAATACACCACTATGGATCCGCTCCCGTCTCCCTACGAGAACGCCATCCATAGCACTCACGCTTATCTTGCGTGTTTTAGAGTATCCACTTTCACTTGTCTATGAACTATGCAAGGGGTCCAAGTTTCCATATCCGAGGAATCCGGCTATTCGAATAGATGATGTTAACCCTGCAGGGGTGTACTTCTTCACACACGCTTTCGCCACTTATCGCCCTGTACACGTCATGTACCTCGGCAACCTTCAAGCGGAAGCCGGGCGAGGGAGTCGGCCACGACCTGACTAACCGAACAAGTCTCTAGTCCAGGTTTATCGCCTATTCAGGTTCTATCCGCAAGGAGATCCGGCCGGGGTGTCGCTTACGGCCCCAAACGATGTGTGCAGGGTTCCCAAGCCCACCAACCGGGTGCCACTTGGTACACCGTGCCACTGTGCCTAGTCTGTCCCAAGCCCACCTGTACCGGGTGCCACTTGGTAGACTACTAACACTACGTACAAACACCAGAAACTAGTTGCAACTCCTGGACAGAGATCATGTTGATTAATAAGTCGAGAGGGGTCGAGTTACCGGAACCCAATGTGTGGTAGTAGCTGTTCATGGATCACAAACACAGAACTCAGTTCCTGAGGACGGCTGCAATGAGACAACCCACCATGTACTCCTACATGGCCTCTCACCGCTACCTTTACCAAATCGTGTTCACACACTTAGCTCACACACAGTAGGACATGTTCACACGCCTCTGATTCATCCCCGATGAATCAGACCTGACTCAACTCTAAGCAGTAGTAGGCATGACAAACAAGCATGAATGAGTAGGCACATCAGGGCTCAAACAACTCCTACTCATGCTAGTGGGTTTCATCTATTTACTGTGGCAATGACAGGTCATGCAAAGGATAAAGGGTTCAGCTACCGCAGCAAGTATCAAATATGTCGTTGTTGTCCTAATGCAGTAAAAAAAGAGCAGGAGCGAGAGAGTGGGATTTTATCGGAATGAACAAGGGGTTTTGCTTGCCTGGCACTTCTGAAGATAACATTGAGTCTTCATCAATGTCAACGATCACATCATCGGTATCACGTCTATCGAGAGGGGACAAATACCGGCAACACAGAAAGGAACACAATCAATGTAATGCACAATATGATGCATGATCATGACATGGCAAAATGAATGTGTTTTGAGCTAATGCAACTAGCAACAGATTAAATGAAGTTGGTTTGAATACAAGATTCAAATTTAAACTCCATATGTGATTATTCAAATGCCATTTAATTGATTTGTGCTAAACAGCACCTATAAGTTGTTCTAACATGCATGAAAATGGTACAGATGGATTCCTTGAATTTTTCTGATAATTTTTCATATATAAATTATTTAATTTGGAGTTACGGTTAATTTTCTATGATTTTTAGAAGTTTATATAATTTTCTGGAATTTCCTGAATTATAATAAATCCAGAAATACTTATTGCGTCAGCCTGACATCATCATGACGTCAGCAGGTCAACTGGGTCGCCCAGAGTCAAACCTGACGTGTGGGGTCCACACGTCAGTGACTAACTAACTAACCTAATTTAATTAGAGCCTGGGCCCGCATGTCAGTGTCAGCAGAGGGGGTAATTAGTTAAAATAGACTAAACTAATTAACAGAGGGGCTGGCCCCACCTGTCATCGACCCAGGGGGGGTCAAACCCCTGGTCAGCGGGGCCTAACCCGCCGGCGGCTTGACGCCGGCGAGGCCGAGACGGCGGAGACCCTCGGGTTTCTTGCTCCGGCGTCCAAACGCCGCGCGGAGAGGCTCTGTGGGTTCCTAGTGCTCGTGCGCATCCGGAGAAGGCGACGGAAAGGCGCGGGGTGGCCGGAGCTGCCGGCGGCGAGCTCTTTTGCGGCTGCCGGAGCTCGGCAATCTCGGGGTGGCGTTACAGAGCACGGGAGGAGGCGTTGTGGGTGTCTACGGTTTCATGCGATCGTGCTGATCACGATGGTGGGCTCGGGAACGAGCTGCGGTGGCTGTGGCCACGGCCACGCCATGGCCGGCGGCGAGAAGCTCTCGGCCGCGGTGGGAGATGGGGCTAGGGGGCGAGAATGGAGGGGGCGAGCACAGGAGAGGCAGCGGAGGCTCACAGCGGATCCATTCGAGGCGGAGACGAGGCCGGGGATGGTCCGGAGCCGGCGAATCGAACGGCGGCAAGTTCCGGTGGCCGAGGAGGGGAACGGCGACGTGGGCGGCGATGCAGGGCTCCCGGCGTCACGTGGGTTGGTGGGGACGAAGAGGAAGGCGCGGCGGCTCCTCTGGAAGCATCGCCGAGGCGAGGGGTGGACACTGGCCGCGGTGGAGCTCGTCGGTGCTCTCGGGTGCTCGTGGTCGATCGTGAGAGAGAGAGAGCAGAGGGGATAGGGACGGAGGGAGAGATACGGGAGAGTGAGGGAGTTCGTGGGGGCCGCGTGGCGTCTCCAGGGAGTAGTGGAGGCAAGCAGGGAGGCACGAGGTGGCCGAAGCAGGGAGGAGGTGGCCGGGGCGCGTGGCCGCGCGCGCCGGGCGCGTGCCCGTCCTCCTGGCAGAGGAGGAAGGCGACAGGGGAGGGAGGCGGCGGTGGGCTGGGCCAGCGGGAGGAGCTGGCCAGCTGGGCCGGCTACAGGTAAGTGGCCCAGGTAGTCTCTCTCTCTCTTTTTCTTTACTGTTTTCTATTTTTGTTCTGTTTGTTTTGATTTAGTTTAACAACTAAATCATTTAAATAAATTCTGTAGATTTTTATGTGGCTTGCTAAAATATATACAAAGCCACTCACAAACTTCCAGAATTATTGGAGTCATATTTAATATATATTAAATATAAATCCAAAGCAAGTAGTTATTGGATTAATTCAAATGGCCAAAATAATTATCTCTGTGACTCCAAAAATATTGGTTTAAATTTTACCTCTTACCAATATTTTTATGGAATAACAGGAACATTTTCTTGGACACATTTGAGAAGATTTAATTGTTGGTTATTTTTAGAGGTTTCCTGAGGCTTTTGAAAATTCCTCAATTCAAATTTCATTTGAATTTAAACATGATGCAGCAACCAAGCTAGTCCAAGGCCAGGGTAAAGCTAGGGATGTGACAACTCACCCCCACTAAACAAGAATCTCGTCTCGAGATTCCAGCGTAGGGTAAGGTGAAAGGTAAACGCAACTAGTATAATCTTCACGATCCAGGGTGCACTTCAGTTGAACGTTGATTCATTCACCATTATTGTCTTGAAGTCTTGCCTTGAAAATTCCTGTCAACATGACATGGAGGGAAGAAGGAGACTCTAGAAGGGTCGATCTTCTCGAAGATCGAACAACTCACGTAATGAGACATAACAACATCTCTCGAGCTGAGAGACGAAGTACACATCCATAGGAATTGGAGTGAAGCAGATGACAAAGGTTCACTAGGTAGACAACAATTCCAGACTCAGGAATGTGGTAAACGATTGTCACGTAGCGAGGAGTTGAGTTGCCATGATACCATAACGATACACCTTAGGGAAGGTGACTCGTAGAGATATCCCCTTAAGTGGCAAAAAGAATTACTTTTGATTCAGAGATCATTGAAACTCTTTAAACCAGCCTAAGACAATTCTCGAGCGATCGTTTGGAGGGGGTCGGTAGAATGGCATACTCGGACTTGGATGATGTGGATTACCTTGTTGAAGACAACGTAATGGATGAATTTGCTTATCACCGGAAATGGAAGAGACCCATGGTAGAATGGCACAGTGGCGGTGCAAGCTGGGAACAAAATGCAAATGTTGGGAATGATTCTGGTAACTGGGGAAGAACCCAACAATAGAGAGTGAATTCACTGTTTGAGTAGGACATAGCATGTCGAGGAAACGGAGAGGATCCCCAGTTAATGCCGAAGATAACACCTAGCGCTTGAGCGTGCTCTCAAGAACTTGAGCATTTCCATATTCATCAAGGTTTTACCAACATCCGTGTCAAGGATCCTGGCAACACAACTTACTACCATGATGAATACCGGTGGAAGATGCCGATGCAAAGGAAGATAACACCTTCTTAGATTTCACCTTGGCGAGGCCAAGGAAACAAAATCTGGATGATCGACCGAGAGACATTTAGCACTCCGCTTCTAATGTTCTCCTTGACGTGCTAGTGTAACCCATTCTTAGATATGGTTTGCTAACTAGAACATCAAGTAAAGGTCGGACTTCAGGAACACAAAAATCCATAAGGAACAACTAGGGAGTAAACCCTACGAAATCCTTATGGGGAGGTGGCCAACTTCCTCAATCAAGATATTATAATAACAGGTCTTCCGGCTGGGTGTGTTGGCCACGACATCCACTTTACCGATTATCGCGCGACCAATATTATAATTCTTGGGAAATATTCCAACCATCATATCTGCCTGAGATTCAGATCTGGTTGGTGTCAGGATATTCCAGACTCATCGAGTCTAGGAAGGAAAATGAAGGTTTGCAACACAAATCGACGAGATGACGTTGCGAGATTCTCGGGAAATGAACTACGATAGCAAGCTCCAAAACATGAGCTGGTTCCTCTACAAACATGTGAACACGTTGTCCCAGACAAGCATGACCATGTGGTAGTCTTATAATAAAACACTACCGAGTTCAGGTGGGCACCATCAACGAGGATATCAAAATCCTTGCATAAGGTATACTCTTAAGAAGGAACTTCTTCTCCTTGAACAAATCAATCAGTGGCTTGGTGTGCTAGGATATACGTATGGAATGAAGATGATCAGTCTAACAGACCACAGAATTCTTCGCACGTGCATGACCGACTTGGGATGATTCCAAAGGAGCAAAAACAAACTTTCTCGAATTCACGACGGCAGCTTACATCAAAATGCACGTGAATCAAAGGAAGTCACTCCTTTCATCAAACAAGTACTTCATGAGCTAGCATGAAGAAAATGCTTTCAAAAGTTTCCAACACTAACTTAATGTTCAACAACATCATGGAGGAGATAAGGATGTTGTCAATGGACTCAACAACAACTCATCGGAATTTCCATATCACTGGACTTCCAGCATCGTGTGAACACGGTGATAGCATTGGTCAGACCCAAAAAATATAATGGTGTATGCTCGAGGGATCAACCACGAGGAAGACAACATTACGAACATCGTTGGTTCTGACTTGATTTGACGATAGCCCACACTCAAATCAAAGGATTGATAAGACGATAGGTCCAACAACTGATCACAGGGACCAATCGATGAAGATATCATCTTTCTTCAACACACACTACACAAGAATACCCCTTTGGAACGAACTAAGTCAGACAAGCTTTTATCTTCCAACCCTCCAAGTTGTTGTCTAGCTTAACCAACTAGCTCCGGGATATCCAACACAGATTCTTGGAGAAAGGGTGGTTCACAAGAAACCAACTTGATCACGAGCTCAACATAGCGGTCAGGTGACAACCTGGTAATACTTCCGAGAAGATCTTCGGAAATCACGAACCACCGATATGTTACTAAGCTCGAGAACAATCTTGCTTTTCAGGGCAAGATGATATGATCAAATGAGCGAGGACTTGACAAGATCCTAACTCATCAATCGAAGGGTGCATCGAAATAAGGACTAGGTAGCACGATCAGTCTTAGAAGGATGATTCGAAAACCAACATACTAAGAATGAAATTATTATCCTTTAACTACCAAGCAACGGAGTTGCTAGGAGTATTGATTTCACACATCACAATTCATTTGTCGGTATTCCGGTTGCATCAACACGAGGGCCGAGGAATGAACAGTGATGGCAAGAAGTATCACTGTACCAAGAGTTCATGGGATGGTGTGCAATTCCTATAACAATCTCGATATAGAATATGTAATACTCCAAGGTAGAGCAGAACCAAAAGCTGGATTGGCATTTGATCTGCGGAATACAACTACTTTGACCCAATCCTAGATATGGAAGAGGTACTGGAGTTTGTTTCTCCTAGTCATTCCGGAATAGAATGGCTTGACGGACCACAAGAGTAATAGGCATCGATGAATGAATGCACACATAATCTTGACTATCAACTGATAGACGAGGGTCAGAAAACAACTAAAGGGGAACAACTCGAGGAACATATAACTTTCTGAGTTGTGGATGCATAGATTAGTATGTCGAGCGAAGTTCAACATAATTCTTCCGGGTAACCCATGCAGAAAGGTAGATCTGGCAGAGCCACAATATATAATGGAGAACTCATCAAGAGCACTCTGGTTGTGATTGTTCAGTTTAACGAGGAACTTCTGCCATAAGTAGTTCATGGTATTTGGAAGAAGAAGATACCACGGACTTCAAGGACTATCACAAAGGTTACTAATAACCTAAGGGAGCTAGCAATTACTATCAACATGAAGTAAGTAGGGTGAATATCGGGTTTAAGAACCCAGGAATAGAATACCTACTACTAAGTAGCATCACGGGATGCTTTCGAGAATGATGGCCAGAATCATCACACTGGGAACACAAATCATGGCTAAATTACTAGATGATCCCCTAAGACACCTAGGGTCATAATAATTATTCCAACATATATGTCGAGGCAATAAAGTACCTCAACTCACTAATTTGTGTGATTAATCTGACCAAAGGCACATCAGAAACAGGAGGAAGGGATTTGCAAATGCATCCGACTATTTAGAAACCTGGGATGACTCGGACAGCATAACGGCTGTAAATGCTCAGAAAAGATTTGAGACATTCACAAAAATGGTGGCATAACCACTCAGAAGCACAATATCAAGGTTTCGAGATCAACAGTTAACATACAGAAGATAGTAGAAACTGAACTGAGGCTTGAATCAACAATCTATAAGTCTACGGATTAGTAACACGTGATCCTGATAGAAAGAAGAGATAGCCTAGTTCTTAATCCCCGTAGAAGAGAAGATGATGACTCAGATCAGAAGGCCATGAGGTATAAGGAGTAAAAAGAGCCTTACGTTCCATCCCACAATCAATTCCCTTATATAACTAAAGAATTTCTAGACTCAACTTCGACCAGTTTGGCTTGGTAATCCTACAGGCAGTCAAGCTCTGATACCAACGCTGTCAGGACCCCGACTCGATGTCACATCGATCTAGCCGGTAACACCTCATATCACTTTGCGGCCTCACGCACGGTATCCCCACGGGTGTCGCCTTACCTTTGCCCGGGACCGTTTGCGCCTTTTGGCTCACATATATGATAGTGTCGCTAGCATCCATATGATAAGGAGCCCGGGCTGACATGACTAGTCGTAAACCCAAAGTGGCACAGACTTACAGGGACAGGCATTCATGACCCAGCTTCGAACGTGTCGGTCATCAGCAAGTGGGTCCGGGCTGTAGCACTGGGCTAGCAGGACTCCGGTAAACCGGGCTGTAGCGGGCTAACAGGACACCGGTACTCAAAGCGTGACATTTCCCCGAAGGGACAGACACAGGAACGAAGAAGGACACATGCCGGCCAGCCTAAGTGTTCCAGAGCAGTAGCAAGCTACTATGGCTCAGCGGTAACACTAGGAGACATTTCCCGGTAAGAGAGGCTACTAAAGATAAACAACTAGATGGTCAGATCCCACACATACCAAGCATTTCAATAACATACACACAATATGCTCGATATGTGCAAAATACAACATGGCATCACAACATGACTCTACGACTCAAGTATTTTATTCAATAGGCTCCGAGGAGCGAGATATACAAACATGGGTCTCATGACCCAACACTCAGAGCATACAAGTCAAAGCACAAGCGGAAGCTATCATGTCTGAGTACAGACATCTATAAATGAAAAAGGCTGAGAAGCCTGACTATCTATCAGATCCTGCCGAGGGCACAAGATCGTAGCTGAGGTATCAAGGTAAACGTCGAAGTCCAAGCGGAACTACTAGTGAGACTGAAGTCTCTCTGCAAAACATAAAATAGGCAAACGTGAGTACAAATGTACCCAGCAAGACTTACATCAGATCTATCTACATATGCATCATTATCAACAAGGGGGTGGTGGAGTTTAACTGCAGCAAGCCAGCTTTGACTCGGTGGCTATCCTGAACTACGACTGCAAGTAACTCTTTTGAGGTGGCGCACACGAGTCCACATATTCACCATATCAATACACCACTATGGATCCGCTCCCGTCTCCCTACGAGAACGCCATCCATAGCACTCACGCTTATCTTGCGTGTTTTAGAGAATCCACTTTCACTTGTCTATGAACTATGCAAGGGGTCCAAGTTTCCATATCCGAGGAATCCGGCTATTCGAATAGATGATGTTAACCCTGCAGGGGTGTACTTCTTCACACACGCTTTCGCCACTTATCGCCCTGTACACGTCATGTACCTCGGCAACCTTCAAGCGGAAGCCGGGCGAGGGAGTCGGCCACGACCTGACTAACCGAACAAGTCTCTAGTCCAGGTTTATCGCCTATTCAGGTTCCATCCGCAAGGAGATCCGGCCGGGGTGTCGCTTACGGCCCCAAACGATGTGTGCAGGGTTCCCAAGCCCACCAACCGGGTGCCACTTGGTACACCGTGCCACTGTGCCTAGTCTGTCCCAAGCCCACCTGTACCGGGTGCCACTTGGTAGACTACTAACACTACGTACAAACACCAGAAACTAGTTGCAACTCCTGGACAGAGATCATGTTGATTAATAAGTCGAGAGGGGTCGAGTTACCGGAACCCAATGTGTGGTAGTAGCTGTTCATGGATCACAAACACAGAACTCAGTTCCTGAGGACGGCTGCAATGAGACAACCCACCATGTACTCCTACATGGCCTCTCACCGCTACCTTTACCAAATCGTGTTCACACACTTAGCTCACACACAGTAGGACATGTTCACACGCCTCTGATTCATCCCCGATGAATCAGACCTGACTCAACTCTAAGCAGTAGCAGGCATGACAAACAAGCATGAATGAGTAGGCACATCAGGGCTCAAACAACTCCTACTCATGCTAGTGGGTTTCATCTATTTACTGTGGCAATGACAGGTCATGCAAAGGATAAAGGGTTCAGCTACCGCAGCAAGTATCAAATATGTCGTTGTTGTCCTAATGCAGTAAAAAAAGAGCAGGAGCGAGAGAGTGGGATTTTATCGGAATGAACAAGGGGTTTTGCTTGCCTGGCACTTCTGAAGATAACATTGAGTCTTCATCAATGTCAACGATCACATCATCGGTATCACGTCTATCGAGAGGGGACAAATACCGGCAACACAGAAAGGAACACAATCAATGCAATGCACAATATGATGCATGATCATGACATGGCAAAATGAATGTGTTTTGAGCTAATGCAACTAGCAACAGATTAAATGAAGTTGGTTTGAATACAAGATTCAAATTTAAACTCCATATGTGATTATTCAAATGCCATTTAATTGATTTGTGCTAAACAGCACCTATAAGTTGTTCTAACATGCATGAAAATGGTACAGATGGATTCCTTGAATTTTTCTGATAATTTTTCATATATAAATTATTTAATTTGGAGTTACGGTTAATTTTCTATGATTTTTAGAAGTTTATATAATTTTCTGGAATTTCCTGAATTATAATAAATCCAGAAATACTTATTGCGTCAGCCTGACATCATCATGACGTCAGCAGGTCAACTGGGTCGCCCAGAGTCAAACCTGACGTGTGGGGTCCACACGTCAGTGACTAACTAACTAACCTAATTTAATTAGAGCCTGGGCCCGCATGTCAGTGTCAGCAGAGGGGGTAATTAGTTAAAATAGACTAAACTAATTAACAGAGGGGCTGGCCCCACCTGTCATCGACCCAGGGGGGGTCAAACCCCTGGTCAGCGGGGCCTAACCCGCCGGCGGCTTGACGCCGGCGAGGCCGAGACGGCGGAGACCCTCGGGTTTCTTGCTCCGGCGTCCAAACGCCGCGCGGAGAGGCTCTGTGGGTTCCTAGTGCTCGTGCGCATCCGGAGAAGGCGACGGAAAGGCGCGGGGTGGCCGGAGCTGCCGGCGGCGAGCTCTTTTGCGGCTGCCGGAGCTCGGCAATCTCGGGGTGGCGTTACAGAGCACGGGAGGAGGCGTTGTGGGTGTCTACGGTTTCATGCGATCGTGCTGATCACGATGGTGGGCTCGGGAACGAGCTGCGGTGGCTGTGGCCACGGCCACGCCATGGCCGGCGGCGAGAAGCTCTCGGCCGCGATGGGAGATGGGGCTAGGGGGCGAGAACGGAGGGGGCGAGCACAGGAGAGGCAGCGGAGGCTCACAGCGGATCCATTCGAGGCGGAGACGAGGCCGGGGATGGTTCGGAGCCGGCGAATCGAACGGCGGCGAGTTCCGGTGGCCGAGGAGGGGAACGGCGACGTGGGCGGCGATGCAGGTCTCCCGGCGTCACGTGGGTTGGTGGGGACGAAGAGGAAGTCGCGGCGGTTCCTCTGGAAGCATCGCCGAGGCGAGGGGTGGACACTGGCCGCGGTGGAGCTCGTCGGTGCTCTCGGGTGCTCATGGTCGATCGTGAGAGAGAGAGAGAGAGCAGAGGGGATAGGGACGGAGGGAGAGATACGGGAGAGTGAGGGAGTTTGTGGGGGCCGCGTGGCGTCTCCAGGGAGTAGTGGAGGCAAGCAGGGAGGCAGGAGGTGGCCGAAGCAGGGAGGAGGTGGCCGGGGCGCGTGGCCGCGCGCGCCGGGCGCGTGCCCGTCCTCCTGGCAGAGGAGGAAGGCGACAGGGGAGGGAGGCGGCGGTGGGCTGGGCCAGCCGGAGGAGCTGGCCAGCTGGGCCGGCTACAGGTAAGTGGCCCAGGTAGTCTCTCTCTCTCTTTTTCTTTACTGTTTTCTATTTTTGTTCTGTTTGTTTTGATTTAGTTTAACAACTAAATCATTTAAATAAATTCTGTAGATTTTTATGTGGCTTGCTAAAATATATACAAAGCCACTCACAAACTTCTAGAATTATTGGAGTCATATTTAATATATATTAAATATAAATCCAAAGCAAGTAGTTATTGGATTAATTCAAATGGCCAAAATAATTATCTCTGTGACTCCAAAAATATTGGTTTAAATTTTACCTCTTACCAATATTTTTATGGAATAACAGGAACATTTTCTTGGACACATTTGAGAAGATTTAATTGTTGGTTATTTTTAGAGGTTTCCTGAGGCTTTTGAAAATTCCTCAATTCAAATTTCATTTGAATTTAAACATGATGCAGCAACCAAGCTAGTCCAAGGCCAGGGTAAAGCTAGGGATGTGACAGCCGCCTAGTGGGCCCTGCCAGCAGGTTGGTGGCTGCTTACTGTAGCCGTGCTGTCTATGACGAGGGCTTGGTCATCTTATCATGGCTATAGTCCCGCCGGCTAGCGGGAGGTTACTCTAGCCACACCTGGTCTCATCAGGTTAATGGTGTGCTTGCCTCGGGGCAAGGGACGGCTGCCTGCTGGAGGTCGGCCCTCCCTAAGCCTGACTGATCGGGCGTCTGCCGTCTTCAGCGGTGTCACTGCCTGGTAGGGCCTGCGGCTGGCAAGCCGTACTAACAGGCCATCATGGGGAACAAGGTTCCGCCTGCTTGGAGCGACGTCAGGGGAGACATGGCACAGTTCCCCGCCGTGTGGAGATCTCCGCCTGTACGGAGCACTGTAGCCATGCCTGTCCCGTACATCGGGGGCGACGTGCTCCACTGTAGCCATGCTCTAGCTTGTACTCTTGATGGGGGCTCGGTTGCACCGAGGCCGCGAGGTGGCTGCCTGCCTGATGCCGCCCTCTCTGGAGGCTGGCCGGCTGGAGCCGGCCACTCGTAGTGCCGCAGGCTAGGCCTGGCCGCCCTCTGGCAGCCGGCCGTTGAGCCAGCCGGCCCCCAGAGGGCGGAGCTTCAGCTTGGGGTCCAGCTAGGCGGAGCTGGCCCAAAGTCTTGATAAATTCAGGAACTTGGGTGATCCTACCCGTGGCCCATTACTCCGACAGTAGTCCCCGAAGCTGGTGAGGCGTTGTGGTCGAGGGGCTGCGAAGTCTCAACGGCTTCCCCCCTCGCCGGGCTCCGGGTGAACATTGATCCGTCTTGCGGCTAGCCGACTGCTGAAGCCGGCCTCGCCCAGGCGGGGCTATGTGGTTGATTTCGAACTTCAAGGTAGGAAACAGGTGGCGTGCCTGCTAAGCTTCCCAAGCCGCCGCCCGCCACAGACGCGCCACGCGGCGCACGTCAGCCCGACCAGCCTACCATCCCACACCCCTAATGGGATGTGACAATGGGCCGGGGCCGCCACTACCACGCCTCCGCAACCGAGCGGATCCGCTGTGCCGAGGGGGGCGGTTGCCATTCCCACGATCGTTTGCGGCGTGGTGAATGCGCGCGATAAATGGGGGTCGTGGGGTCGTGGGCACAGTTAATCCCACAACCCACGCACCGCCCCTCGGCTTTGTAGCCCGAGGGCTATAAGTAGGGGGATGGGAGGGGTGCGGCAAAGCTTGCGCGCCCCCTCCCACTCTTCTTCTTCCTCTGCTCTCTCCTCCACTGCCGTTGCTACTGCTCAGCGCTGCTGTGGGGTAGCCGCCATCATTCATCGCGGACACACTTCTCCTCCTCACGCAGCCAGCTAAAAGCCATGGCGCGCGAGAAGGACGGCGACTGGGACGGGTCGACAGTGATCGAGGATCACATCTCCTTCCTCCGCGACACACGCCGGATGCCTAGCGCGGCCTTCTTCAAGGCACGGGTGCCTCCGGAGGAGGAGATCTCGCCGGCGCCGCGGGGAGACGAGCGGGTCATCTTCCGCTCGCACTTCCTCGGCGGCTTCGGCCTTCCGGTGAGCGGCTTCTTCCGCTCTTTCCTTGACTTCTACAATCTCCAGCCCCATCACCTCACGCCCAACATCGTGACTCTACTCTCCGCCTTCGTCACGGCGTGCGAGGGCTACATTGGCGTCCTCCCCACGCTCGAGCTGTGGGGAGCATTTTTCTACGGGAAGCTTGGCACCTCTGCCAGGGAGACGGCGGCCGAGTGCGGCGGCTTCGTCGCCGTGCACCAACCGGCGAAGCAGAATGCCTTCCCCGTCATCAATCTGGCGTAGTCGGTGAAGATGTGGCAGCAGTCCTACTTCTACGTCGAGAACGTAGATCCGACTGCCGACTTCCTCAACTTGCCGCCTTATGACGCCGGCCCCCCTACCGGGACTCGGCCCACCTGGGGGTACAAGCCGAAGCCGGTATCACCGGACGCGGCGGTCGCCATCGGCCGACTCCGAGTACTCCAGGAGTCGGAGGGCCTCGTGGCCTCCGACCTCCTTGTTGCCTTCGTCGAGCACCGGGTCCTCCCGCTCCAGAGCCGCCCTCATCCGATCTTATGGATGGGCGGGCACCGCGACCCATGCCGGCTATGCACGAAAGGTATGCCGCCTGCTGAGGTTGCGCGGATGGTGAATGAGATCTTCGACCTCAAGGTGTCGGAGGAAGACTGGCGGTACGGGAAGCGGTCGTAGTCCCGCCACAATCCGCCGCCTGCCGTAAGTTTCTTCATCTTGTCCTTCTGATTTGTTTCCTTCAGCCTCATTCTTGTCATGATGCAACTCCTTTCTGGTCGCAGATATACATGTCTGCAGCGACGGGCGCCCTCCTGGGGCCGGGCGATGACCTCCAGCCGGACAGGACGGTGAGTGACCTGGATGACCCCGACTTGGGGACAGCCGCCCTGGCGGACAACGCAACAGGCGGCGGCGGCAGAGCAGACGGCGGGGGTGGAGCAGGCGGCTCCAAGGAAGGTGGCGGCGTGGGGACTTGGCCCGACGACGACGACGACGAAGATGAACCACGCCCCACCCAGAGCTCTGCCAACACCGGCACCGGCCCCTCTTCCGGGCCGCCTGCCCGCGGCAGCAAGCGCAAGCGGAAGCAGGGCGCTTCCCTATTTGGCAGCGCCCCGAAGAATCCCAAGAACCCGGCCGCGGCGACCAGGCGGAAAGAAGCCGCAACCAAGGTAGCCAAGTATCAGAGGCAGCCGAAGGTGCCCGTCATGGTGTTGGCGTAAGTATATTTTCCTTATTTACCGTCTTCTTGTCAATCTGGCGTGAGAGCCTTCTGACTTGTCTTCTTATTTCAGGGCCCCGCTAACCCTCGAGAAGTCGAGTGCCGCCTCGGTCCTCAGGTCGGCGGCGACTTCCTTGACCAGCCGGCAAATCGACCCGACCACTGTCCTCCGGGAGGTGACAGAGCAGAACATGCGGGAGGCGCATGAGGAGGAGGCCGACCACCTGGGCAAGGAGCAGGCGGACAAGGCCGCCGCGTCTGCTGAGAGAACACTGGTGCAGGCGAAAGCCCAAGCCGCAGAGAGGGAGCGGCTCGCGGAGGCTGCACGCCGCTAAGTGCTGCTGCTCGTGACGCCCTTGAACACCAAGCCGCCTCCGCCTGAGTTTGTGGTGATGACCAGAGGAGTCGGCGACGATCACCCGATCCGGGAGCAGGAGGGCGGCAACGTGGTTATGTCGGACGTCTTTGTGCCACCGCCACTGCCTCCACCGCTGCCACCAGCCAGCGGGACGCAGGACGAGCAGCCGGCTGCACCGCCGGTGCCACCGGTCGAGGACACGGTGGTGACATACCTGATTCCTAAGGTCCGCACACCCACGCGCCGCCGCCTTGAGAAGGCGGCCTCAGCACCGCGGCCGTAGGAGGTCGGCGCCACGAGCTTGTCGGTCCCCGACACCCAGGCGACCAGCGCCGCGCTCGTAGGCTGGATACGGGGGGGCGGGATGGGCGCCCTGAACCAGGCGTCCCTTGACGTCCAGTCCAAGCTCCGGGCAGAGGCCGAGGCCCTCAGGCGCTGCAACGAGGCCTTCTTGGAGTCGCGAACTGCCATCCGCGTAAGTTATCTTGGGCTTTCCTCTTTGGATGATCCTCTTGCTTCTCTTGTGGGGGCGCGTAAGCGCACCCACTAGGTGTAGCCCCCAAGTGCCGGGCCGGCTGCTGAGCAGGCGGGCCAGAACTTTTCTTGCAAACGTCGACTGCTGACTTCGTCTGGTGTTCCTTGTGCAGGACTACCACAATCTCCGCGCGACTGCCTACAACTCCCGAGTCTAGGAGCTGGAGACGCAGACCGCCCACCTGACCGAGAGCCGGAGTAAGCTCTATCTTCCTTTCTTCGCGTGGGCATGCTGGTGCACCCGCAGGCTAGTCCCCGAGGTTCGAGCCGACTGCTGAGCAGTCGGGCCAAATCTCCTCAGTGTTTCCTTCTTCGTTAACCACTTCTTCTCTGCGGGGGCGCGATGGCGCGCCCACGGGCTATAGTCCCTGAGGTTCGGGCCGACTACTGACCAGTCGGGCCGAATCACCTCAGTGTTTCCTTCTTCGTCTTATCTGCTTGACTGATGCTCTTTTCTTCTTTCCCTTTTTCCAGAGGCCAACGCCACCTTGCAGGAGCAGCTGGGCAAGGCCAACACCGCTCTGCGCGGCAAGGAAGTGGAGTGCAGCAAGCTGGCCGGGGAGCGACACCGCCTGTTCGCTCAGCTTGCAGAGCAGGTGGAGGCCCTCAAGGCGGCCCAGCTGGAGGTGAAGACGAAGGAGGCCGACCTTCTCGCCGAGTTTGAGGTCGAGCGCTCCGCTTGGGCCGACAAGGAGGCCCAGATGACAGCCTGCTTCAGCAGCATTGAAGACTTGGTCGATGGTTAGCTTCATTCTCTTGATTTCTTTTTTTGAACTATCGGCCCTTGTCCAGGCCGGTCCCTTGCTTATAACCTTGATCTTTTTCTCCTTCCATCCAAACAGACTTCTTCCCGGGCCACTCTGTCGCTGCAATCCAGATGATCGAGGCCCAGCGCGAGGAGCGGAGGGCAGAGGGCGTGCAGATCGCCGCTGACACTCCACGGACTCTTGGCGAACAGCTCATCAGCATTAAGGCCCACCTTCGGCCTGCTCATCGCATGCGGCGCCATCTCCAGCGCATCGGAGCTCAGGCGGTCTCCGCCCTCTGGCTAGACTTGCCGGTTCTGCGCACCCCAAGTCGGACTACCGACTGGCTGGAGGTGGCGGATGGCCGCCTGGAAGCGTGGAAGGGCTCCACAGCCCGGGCAGGAGCGCGCCGGGCCTTGGAGTTCGCCAAGGCGTGGTATCCTGGGCTGGACTTAGCCCAGTTGGCCATGTTCCGGCTGGAAGCGCAGCGGGAGCTGGCAGCGGTGGAGGCCGAGCTTGTGAACAGGGCGGCGGCGATTACGGACTTCACCAACACCAGCATCTTCGTTCCGGAGGTGGCCGAGGAAGGCGGCGAAGCTCTGCAAGAGTGGCTCGGGCTGAACCCGGAGGACAGCGAAGATTCAGCTCAAGTCATCGACTCCAGCAATGAGGGAGAATACAGGAAGGAGGAAGAGGAGGAGGAGGAGGATGATGAGGAGAGCGACGTCGACCTGCCGGAGGTCGGGGCGGACGGTCAGCCCCAACCTGACTGGGCCTCAAGCAACAAGCCACGCACCAAGGTGCCGACTGCTACTAGAGACGGCCAGGCGGGGATCGACCAGTCACCCGTTCCTCCGACGGATGCCACCAACTCAATCCTTCAGCCCTCCGCCGCCCCGACTGCTGCTGGCGAATCTTCTACAAGGCACCGCCCAGCCGGAGCCTTCTGTTGCGCCAACCGGCACCGCCCAGCCAGAGTCTTTTGCTGCTCCTTAGGATTTTATCTGCTTTCTGCTTGCTACTCTGAACACTTATGTTAAATTCGCACAATTCCACCTGCGGGGTGTATATCAAAACTTTGTTTGAATGCCGGCCAGAAGGCCTTTATCCATGTAAATATTCTATCACAGCTTTATGCTTTGCTTTGCCGACTTCTATCTTTCCTTGCCTTTTACTCCTTGGTTTTTCCCCTTGTCGCCCTCCCTTGCCTATCCTCTTGCCAGCCAAGCAGCCGCTCTGTGGACTGTGGCTAGGTTGAGTACTTAGTCATTTGGGGGAGGGCTAGTACTTAGCCGTTCGGGGTGTTGGCAATGAAAGTAGGAGCGGCCGGCCGGCTGCTCGGCAGCCGGACGAAAAAGGTGAGATGCCGGCCTTCGCTATATGCATTTTGTCCTTAGTCGTTTTTTGTGTGGGCGTCGGTTTAGAACTCCTGCCCGCCATACAGTCGCTCTGCGAGCTGCAGCTTCTAGCAAAGGAAGTGTCCGGCGCCAACACACTACTTGTCCGCCTGCAGGAGGCGGCATATAGCAAAAAGGCGGCGAGCCTCTAGGCCGACTGGTCGAACCCGGTGCCAAGCGGAAAAACTATACATACTCATGGCATAATACTTATCTCATAGATAAAAGGAGGGCAGTCCCCGAGTTTGTCTCGGGGAACCCGGAGTCTTTGTACATGATACAAAAGGTAGCGTGATACATACTACTTTCAACTGTAAAATCTTCGAAGGAGGTTTGCATTCCACGGCCTCTCCGTCTCCTTGCCTGAATCATCTCTCTTGCGCGCTCTAGGCTTCTGAGCGTCGATTAGATAGTAGGAGTCGTTGCCAGCACCTTGCTGATGATAAAGGGGCCTTCCCAAGGCGCCGAGAGCTTGTGCTGGCCAGCTGTTCGCTAGATCAGCCGGAGCACAAGGTCTCCCTCTTGGAAGGATCTTGGCTTCACCTTGCGATTGTAGTATCGGCGCAGACTCTGCTGGTAGATGGCGAACCGTCTGAGTGCCAATAGCCGGCCCTCTTCCAGCAGGTCGACGCCGTCTTCTCGCGCCTCCTTGGCATCCGCCTCGGTGTACATGGTGACTCACGGGGAGTCAAACTCTATGTCTGTCGGGATGACGGCTCCAGCATCGTAGACGAGGAATAAAGGCGTGATGACGGTCGACTTGTTCGGAGTTGTGCGCAGGCTCCAGAGGACGGCCAACAGCTCGTCGAGCCAGCAGCCAGCCAAACGCTCAAGAGGCTCGACCAGTCGAGGCTTGATGACGGACAAGATGAGGCCGTTTGCTCGCTCAACCTGGCCGTTTTACTGCGGGTGGGCAATGGACGCTAAGTCCAGTCAGATGCCCTGTGTCGCGCAGAAACGAGCCAAGGCTCCTTTGGCAAAGTTTGTGCCATTGTCGGTGATGATGCTATGTGGTATGCCGTACCGAGTAGTGATGTCGGCGATGAAGGTCACGGCAATCAGCCCATTCAGTTTCTTGATTGGCCTGGCCTCTATCCACTGGGTGAACTTGTCCACAGCGACAAGCAGATGAGTCATGCCGCCGCGGGCTATCTTGAATGGCCCCACCCTATCCAAACCCCAAACAGCAAATGGCCAAGCAATCGGAATAGTCTAGAGTGCAAAAGCTGGCATATGCGGCTTGGAGCGGAATCTTTGGGACCCTTGGCATTTCTAGACCAACACTTTGGCCTCTTCAAGAGCAGTCGGCCAGAAAAACCCATGGCGAAAGGCTTTGGCAACAAGGGCTCTTGAGGCCGCGTGATGGCCACATTCACCCTGGTGAATGTCTCTAAGGATTGCTTGGCCCTGGTCTGGCTCCACACAGCGCTGGTACACACAGTGACACTGCGCCGAACCAGCTCTCTGTTGACTATGGTGTATGCTGCTGCTCGCCGTTGCACCTGCCTAGCTGAGATCTCATCAGTCGGCAGTTCTTTGTTCACCAGAAATTTGAGGATCGGCTGAGCCCAGGATGGTGCTGCTATTTCTTCTACTGCCACAATTGCAACTTGTATGAGGGCGGTTGGGCTGGGAGGTGGCGGTTTGGCAATTGCTTCCGCCTGCTGGGTTGACGGAGTCCTCGGGTCAACTGCTGAAGTCCCCGGGCCAGGCTTTGGAGTCCTCGAGCCGGGTGCTACCGCAGCTGTCCCCGGGCCAAAGTCCATGTGCCGGCTTCTGGGATCCTCAAGTCGGATCCGACTGCTTTGGGAGGGGCGGGCACAAAGATGGAATCTGATTCTGGGGACGGCTTGATGGACGTCTTGAGAAGGCGGCGTAGGGCGACGCCGGCTGGTATTGCTTGTCGAGTGGAGCCAATCCGTGCCAAGGCATCTGCTTGTTCATTCTCATTTATTGGCACGTGGAGAAACTCGCACCCGTCAAAGTATCCACTGAGTTGCTGCACGAGGAAGCGGTAGCTTGCCATATCTGCATCCTTGGCGTCCTAGTCGCCTGACGACTGCTGGACCACCAAGTCGGAGTCACCATAGCACAAGATCCGGCGAATGCCGAGTTCCTTGGCAAGCCGGAGTCCGTGTATGAGTGCCTCATATTCTGCTACATTGTTGGAGGCGGCAAAATGGACTTGCAACACATATTTGAGCTTGTCGCCTTTGGGAGAAGTGAGGACGATGCCGGCTCCCAGACCAGTGCACATCTTCAATCCATCAAAATGCATCCGCCAATGGGTGGAGTCTGGTGCTGGTGGTAGGTACTGGGTCTCGGCCCAGTCAACGAGGAAGTCAGCCAACACTTGCGACCTGATGGCGGTGCAAGGCTTGTAGTAGATGGTGTAAGGTGCCAGATCGATGGCCCACTTGGCCACTCAGCCAGAAGCATCCCGGCTTCCCAGGATCTCGGCAAACGGAGCCGTGCAGACGACGGTTATTGAGTGCTCTTCAAAGTAGGGCTTCAGCTTCTTGGCGGCAAAGTGCACGCCATAGCACATCTTCTGATAATGCGGGTAGTTTTGCTTGGAGGCGGACAATACTTCGCTTAAGTAATATACCGGTCTCTGGACTGGCAATGCTCTGCCTTCCTCCTTGCGCTCTACCACAATGACTGTGCTGACAACCTGACTGGTGGCAACAATGTAGAGGAGCATGGGCTCCTTCTCTATCGGAGCTGCCAGGACAGGCGGGGTTGCCAACATCTTCTTGAGCTGGGAGAAGGCTTCGTCCGCCTTGTCATTCCACTCGAAAAAAGTGGTCTTCTTCATAAGTTGGTACAGAGGGAGAGCCTTCTCGCCCAGCCGACTGATGAAATGGCTAATTGATGCCAGGTAGCCAGTGAACTTCTGCACGTCCAGCAGTCGGGTGGGCACCTCCATCTTCTCAATGGCCTTGATCTTCACCGAGTTGCACTCTATGCCGCGCTCTGAGACCAGAAAGCCAAGGAGCTGGCCGGCTGGTACTCCAAAGACACATTTCTCCGGGTTGAGCTTGATCTGGAATTGGTGCAAATTCTCAAATGTCTCCTTGAGGTCTTCTAGTAGCGTGCCACGCTTCTCTATCTTCACCACCACATCATCCACATATACATGGGCATTTCTGCCGAGTTGCTTGAGGAGACACTTCTGCATGCAACGCTAGAACGTGGCGCCGGTGTTTCTCAAGCCGAATGTCATGGTCAGGTAGAAGAAGGCTCTGAATGGTGTCATGAAGGCGGTCTTCAGCCTGTCGGCCGGGTTCAACTTTATCTGGTGATACCCCGAGTATGCATCCAAAAAACTCAACAGCTCGCATCCGGCTGTGGATTCTATCACTTGATCAATCCTTGGCAAAGCAAAGGGATCTTTGGGGCAGGCTTTGTTGAGGCTGGTGTACTCAATGCACATGCGCCACTGCTTGTTTTTCTTCAAAACTAGGACTGGGTTGGCCAGCCATTCTGGAAAGAACACTTCCATGATGAATTCGGCTGCTAGAAGCCGGGCTATCTCTTCTCCAACAGCTCTTCTTTTCTCTTCCGACAGGCGGCCGAAGGGCTGCCTGACTGGCTTGGCGTCAGGTCGGACATGTAGCTTGTGCTCGGCGAAATCCGTCGGAACACCCGGCATGTCTTTGGGAGACCACGCGAAGATGTCCCGATTCTCACGGAGGAAATCGACGAGCTTGCTTTCCTATTTGCTGTCAAGGCCTGTGCCTACGACAGCGTGCCTCTCCGGATGCTCCGGGTCCAGGGGTATCTTCTTTGTTTCCTTGGCCGGCTTGAACGAGCCCTCAACCTCCGACTCCTGGGGGATGGGTGACATTTCCGGCTTCTTGCCCGCCAACGCCACCACCCGATCAAGGAGCCTCTTCTCAGCTACGGTCACGAGGGACTCGGCCAGCCGGCTGCTATTTGCGGCACAAGTGACCGACTTCTTGTAGTCTTTGACTACTGTCAGGATCCCCTTGGTACTAGGCATCTTCATCTTGAGGTAGGCATAGTGGGGGACTGCCATGAACTTGGCCAGAGCTGGACGGCCAAGCAGTGCATGGTAGGGGCTTTCAAGGTCCACCACTTCAAACCAAACTGGCTCACGGCGGAAATGATTCTTGTCTCCAAAGAGGACATCAATTCGGGTCTTGCCGATTGGTGAGCAGGAAAGGCCAGGGACTATGCCATGGAATACAGTCCGACTGGGGATGAGTTGCTTCTGCTTGATTCCCAACTTCTCCATTGTGTCACGGTACAGGATATTGATGCTACTGCCGCCATCTATCAAGATTTTGGAGAAACATGCTGCCCGCCTCTCCGTTGCAAGGGTAGCTTCTAGGACCAGGGGAAGGCATCACTTCCGGGTGGTCGGCCCTGCTCCAACTGATAGGCTTCTCGGACCAATGCATGAATTCTGGAGTGCTGGAGGCCACTACTTGCACTTCTTGTTGCTGTTGCCGTCTGCTGCGTCTATCATCGGCCACGCTGGTGGACACAACATAGGCTCTGTGTTCCTCTGGGTACTCATCTTGTATGGCTCCGACTGGTCGGGCCACCGACTGCTGGGGCTGAGGAGGCAGCGGTCGGCAGGCGGAGGAGGCAGGATTCCATCTCCCTTGGCGATTCTGGTGATACAGTGACACTTCCGAGTGGTGTAGTTGGATGGCTTTGTGCTACTATGGAACTTGCAGGGTGCATCTAAGGTTTGCTCGTAAGAGAAGGCGGGCAACCAATTTGACTTGCCGCCCTTCTGCCGCTTGGGTGCCGGCTGCCCTTCTGGCTGCAGATCCTCCACCGTCGCCACCTGCCGACTAGTGGAAGCCGGCTGGGTGGCCTTCCACTTGTTGTCTCCTGGTTGCTGTTGCCGACTGGTGTCACCAGCTGGAGTCCAAGGGGCCTGAGGTGCCACCTTGCCGGATGCATCAACCATAATTTTAGCCTTCATGGAGGAGTCGGCTGTGGCATGCTTGTCGGCGATGACCAGCAGCTCGTCGAGCGTCTCGGGTTCATCATAGAGGAGTCAATGCTTGAGGAGGGTGCCCTCTCGGCACCCGGCGGTGAAGTACTCGATTGCCTGCACCTCGTGCACGCCTTCGCAGGAATTGCGCAGCTCGGTCCAGCGCGTGAGGTAGTCGCGAGTCGACTCTGTGGGCCCTTGGACGCAAAAGGAGAGCTCTCGGGGGTTGGGAGCCCGTTTGTAGGTGCTGCTGAAGTTGCGGATGAAGACCTCGGTGAAATCAACCCAGCTGTTGATGCTGCGGGGCTTCAGGCTGTTGAGCCACGTTCGGGCAGTGCCCTGGAGCATGAGCGGGACATACTTCATGGCAACACGCTTGTTGCCGTTTGCTATGCTGACGGCTGTCGAGTAGTCGACCAGCCAGTCCTCCGGCTTCACGGAGCCGGTGTACTTGGGCGTGTCTCGAGGGAGGGTGAACCCCTTGGGAAAGGGCTCATCCCGAATTCGTGGGCCGAAGAAAGGCGGATCCAGTGCATCTTCTTCTTCTAGTGCTAGGGATCGGTTGATGCAGTCGATCCGATGGCGGGCGTCGTTCTCTCCGACTCCCTCTCGGCGGTCAAGGCGGTCGCCGGGTGTCGGATGAGTGACAGGCGGCGGAGTGGGATATCTTGCTCCGCGAGGCGGAGGAGGCAGAGGATCGCCTCGGCGCTCCACCGCTCGAGGGCGGCCGCCTGCGTCACGCTCGATGGCGAGGCGAGTCCGGCTCCGGCTGGCCGCCGGCTCGTTGCCTCCTTTTCCATGGGCGCCGCCAGTCGGTGTCCGGGAGGTCGCGTTGTGCTCTTGGCGATGGAGCGGCTCTTCATTCCGCAGGCCGGGCTCTTCAGCGCGGCAGCCGGCTTCGTGCAACGCGGCGGCCGCGTCCAGGAGCTGCTGGATTCGCTCCGTCATGTGGCGACGCTCGTTGCCCTCGTATTTGTCCAGCTTGTCCGTCACCGCCTGGGCAGCCCAGACATTCTCCGCAGGCGTGGCGTATACGGGGCGCTCTGCCCCGAACATGCTGTCGATGGTCCCGCGACGCTACCGGACAGGGCCAATGCGGCTAGGTCCCCCAGGAGTCGGTGTACCGCCGACCGCTCTGTCCATCTCGCGCCGATAGGCGTCCGAGAGACGCCGCATGCTGGCAAGCCGACCCGCGCTCTTGAGAAGCTGGATGCGGCGTGCCTCCAGCATCTCGTCATCTGCGTCTTCTGGGATGGGCGTTGTCAAGTCCCGCAGTGCTGCATCGAGTGGGTCTCGAGTTTCTCTGTTCGAGCGCTCGCCACTGTTAATGACGAGCACCTCCGTGACGGTGCTCCCGCCGCTGTGCTCGCGAGGAGGCAGCTCGTCGTAGATCACCATGTTGGTGGGGAACTCGTCAAGCGACACCGTGTCGGAGTCGATGATCATCAGGTCGGTGGAGCCAACAGACTCCAGATCCACAACAGGCTCGCTGGTGACGTGAAGCTGGTCGAGGAGGCTGACGAGGCGGCTCTCGGGGCAGCCGGTGCCTGCGTCGGAGGCCGGCTCATCGGAGAGGTGAATCTCACCAACGAGGTCAGTGAGACACCTCGCCGCGTAGGCGATCTCCGCGCCATGCAGGGCGTCGAGGCTGACACCGTCGGGCGTGCTGGGCTGGCTTCGCTCGCCAGGAAGGAACAAGGTTCCCGTCCAGAGCAGGTCTCCGGGAGATGGTGCACCTCGCCCCACGGTGGGCGCCAGATGTCGGTGGTTGGGTGCGAAATATGCCAAAGGATGTCTTATCATGGTGGGAGCGAGTAGAACGTCGCCGGTGCCTAGAAGCGGGATAAGGCGTAGACACATACGCCGGTGAACTTTACCCAGGTTGGGGGCTCTCCGTGGAGATAATACCCCTACTCCTGCTCTGCGGGGTCTCCGCATGATCACTAAGGCACTAGTGATACAAGGTGCTCCTCGAGCTATGTCTAGAGGAAGGAGAAGGCAAGGCTAGCTCTTCCCTGCCCTAGGTAACTGGCTAGTTCATTCAGAGTTGGAACCCTTTGCATGGGTGGCCTGGGGGGCTTATATAGGCCTGCCCCCAGGGGTACAATGGTAATCGGGCCGGCTGCTGGTGCCCGTTTGTCAGCGTCTCTAGCCTCCGGCTTCTCTACCGACTATTGGGGCCCGCCGCCTAGTGGGCCCTGCCGGCTGGTTGGTGGCTGCTTACTGTAGTCGTGCTGTCTATGACGAGGGCTTGGTCATCTTATCGTGGCTATAGTCCCGCCGACTGGCGGGAGGTTACTGTAGCCACACCTGGTCTCATCAGGTTAATGGCGCGCTTGCCTCGGGGCAAGGGACGACCGCCTGCTGGAGGCCGGCCCTCCCTAAGCCCGAATGATCGGGCGTCTGCCGTCTTCGGCGGTGTCACTGCCTCGTAGGGCCTGCGGCTGGCAGGCCGTACTGACAGGCCGTCATGGGGAATAGGGTTCCGCCTGCTTGGAGCAATGTCAGGGGAGACATGGGACAGTGCCCCGCCGTGTGGAGATCTCCGCCTGTACGGAGCACTGTAGCCATGCCTGTCCCATACATCGGGGGCGACATGCTCCACTGTAGCCATGCTCTAGCTTGTACTCTTGATGGGGGCTCGGTTGCACCGAGGCCGCGAGGTGGCCACCTGCCTGATGCCACCCTCTCTAGAGGCCGGCTGGCTGGAACCGGCCACTCGTAGTGCCGTAGGCTAGGTCTGGCCACCCTCTGGCAGCCGGCCATTGAGCCAGCCGGCCCCCAGAGGGCGGAGCTGCGGCTTGGGGTCCAGCTAGGCAGAGCTGGCCCAAAGTCTTGATAAATTCAGGGACTCGGGTGAGCCTACCCGTGGCCCATTACTCCGACAGCTAGCTAGGATCTTGGGTATGGTTCGTCGTGTACCTCTCCTAAGATGATAGAAGGGGGAGAAAAATGACAATTTGACCTTATGCCTAGGCATATATTAAAGAGTTATACCTCTTTGGTGATGGAGGACGATCGGCGGCGCTCCCGGTCTCTTTTCATTTTGAACGCTCACCCCATGAAGATGTTGCCTGTTTTGGGGCTGCCCTTGATTGGGTTCGGCTCACTGAATGCTGATCCTATAAGACATAGTTCGGTATCATGGGTAGGGTGCAAACAAGGGATCCTCTTTTTTGATTTCCGAACACTTACCTTAATGAAAGAGTAAAATCCAGGGTAGTCGTCCCTAATAGCCACTTCTGAGTTGTCAAGACTCGTTTGATAATAAACACCATCATCAAATTCTACAAATATATTCGGATCCTCGCGGAAGCCAGGGTCTTCGGTGCGAGCATGATCCTCTGGCTGAGGGGAGGGGCAGTGAAGGTTTTCGACTACCTTCCTCCTTGTCTATTTGAAAGGACAATCAGAAGGGTCAGCGCCCCTCGACAATGAGGTAAAACAATGCTGATGAAACAACAAACTTACCTAGTCTATGGGGTTATACATGGAGAAACCTTCTCGGCAATTCAAGCGGAGAATTCTTCTCCCCCCTTGTAAAGATCGACCAGAATGGCGGCCAGAGCGACTAAGGTATCCGGACCCTCGGGCTTATAGCGAGACGCGTCATCATCCCTGTTGTAGCACCATAGCAGGGTCACTCTAGATTGAAGAGGCTGGATACATCACTTTATCGCGATAGCCATGACTTTGATTATGGAGAGTCCGGAGTGGGCAAGGAATCCGATCTTGCTAACTAACCTCATTACTTCTGCACTATCCTCTTGCTTGGGGCTCCGGGGACGCCAATTAAGTAACTTCTTTGGAGGGGCACTGGAGAATTCAGGAAGCCCGCGCTGAACTGCGTCCAGAAGGGGAACATCTTCAATATAGAACCATTCTAAAGACCATCCTATGGATCCCTTCTTGGGAGTTCCGATGGGGTATCCTGCTATGCGCCATACTTCGGTCCCACCCACTTCAAATATAGATCCGTATTGATGGAGGGGGACAAGGCAGACGAGCTTTTTCCACAGTTCAAAATGAGCCTCGCAGCCTAAGAACAACTCGTAGAGAGCAACAAAATCCGAAATATGTAGGATTGAACCTGGTGTGAGGTTGTGCAGCTGGATCCCGTAGAACTCCAACAGACCCCTGAGAAAGGGATGAATCGGGAATCCTAGGCCCCTCAGAAGAAATGAGACGAAGCATACCCTCTCCCCCTGGCTGGGGTTGAGGAAATTCTCCCTAGCACATCACTACCCATCAAAGCCCGTACAAAAACTAGATCTGCAGGAGGGAGATATCCCTAAGTCTGAAGTCGACTCAGCTGGAGATGAGATACAGAGCAGCTTTGCCAATCACCCTCTTGAGGGCCATAGGGCTGCGAGGAAGAGCTATGGCCACTCGTCATGTTTTGGAGCTTTTTCGTTGTCTTTGCTTCGATGCTCCTTGCGCGATGTGGGATGGCGTTTGAGGGATTTGATCTATTTATATAGATTTCGGCCCTACAAGACAAGGAGCTTATTGGTCATAAAGTAATGGACCATTCGCATTCACCTAACGCGTGGAAATCGAGGCGATGATGGGAGGAGATCATAAAGGTAGAATGTGGAGGCTAAAGCCGGACTACCATCAACCTGAAGTACGATTAAAGAACCCGCCTTGCTAAGCCAAAGACGTAAAGCCGGATACTACATCGTCATTGAAGGCAAGTTCGGGGGCTACTGAGGGAGTCCTGGATTCGGGGGTCCCCAGGTGTCTGGCCTATCTAATATGGGCCGCATCGGCGGGCCGTGAAGATAGAGTGGAGAATCATCCCCCCGTGTCCGGGTAGGACTTCTATATGCGTGGATAGAAAGATTAGTGTCCGGATATGTCCTTTCCTTCCCTTGTAAACCGACTTGGTATAACCCTAGGCCCCTCTGGTATCTATATAAAGTGGAGGGTTTAGTCTGTAGAGATCATCATATTCATAGGCTAGACAAGCTAGGGTTTAACCATTACGATCTCGAGGTAGATCAACTCTTTTGTAACCCCTATAATCATCGAATACAATCAAGCAGGACGTAGCATTTTACCTCCTTTAAGAGGGCCCGAACCTGGGTAAACATTGTGTCCCTTTGTCCATTTTTTGACTATATATTGCAAGGCAATAGCCTCACAGCCCTTTATGAAAACTTAAGGCAGAACAAGTTACAAAATACATTGGAGGGTGGGGGTAGAGAACAAAGAATACTTACAAAGGCCTAAGGAAGGGAAGCTATCCAAGATAGGAGGCTATCTCTATATTTACATTTAATCCTATGATCTAACAAAGAGATATCATGTACAAAGTTTCTTCTCCAAGCTCCGAAGCTAGGTGTCTCATTTCTAAAGATCTTGCCATTCCTCTGAGTCCAAATATTCCAAGTGGCAGTGAAAACCACTTCAGAAAAGAATGGGAAACCAAAGTCCTTCCAGGCAGTAGATGCCATCATGTATGTGGTCTGATTAGGGTGGGAGATCCAAGAGATACCAAGATAGTTCCAAACACGCTGGCTGAAATTGCAAGTGAATAAAAGATGCACACGATCCTCATGGCTGGCCATATGACACAGAACACAAGTGTCATCTTGCACATTCCAATGCCTGCATTGCATCATATCTCTGGTATTCAACCGATCCATTAGAAGGAGCCATCCAAAGACTTCTTGAGGGTGCATGAGCATTTCCAAATCCACTTAAGAATGGGGTCAACCACCAAATGATGAATGTTAAGCTTATAAAAAGCCTTGATTGAAAATCTCCAGACTATGGAGGCCATTTCCAGATGTCCTTACCCTCAGGGTCCAGATTTATGGGAGCCAAAAGATATTGGAGCTGTTGCAATTCATTATATGCTTCCACAGACAAGGGCAGGTGCAAATTATCAGTCTCAGTTGACATGTTAAAAAATCTCTAACCATGATCAAGTCATCAGTGACAAAAGAATGAAGACAAGGGAATCTTTCTTTCAACGAGACAGATCTGCTGTCAATTTTCCAATGATCTAACCAGAAAACCACCGTGATCCACAGACATTGTCCATTGTTACCATTGATCCTCAGACGCACAGCTTGGGCCCCCCTACCTGAGATCTGCCGGTTTTGACACCGTGTGACACCCCAAAAAATTTAACCTTGTTTTATTACTTAAAATTTTGCCAGGAAACTTAAACTTTTATTTTCTGGATTTCCTTTTGATTTCAGAACCATTCTTTTCTTTATTATTATGGAGTTTTTACCCCAAGTGAAAACTTTTTAGTCATTATTGGACTTATTTACCCTCTCAAATAAAACAATTCTTTTATCAGTGGGAATTATTTATATAATTATTTTGCCGAACTGCCAGTCCTCCTTGTACTCGCAGTGCGCGATGTAATTTACCATGTTCGCCACCTCCTTGCGGGGCATCTCCTTGGTGCTCATCCGACTTGGGTCTCGGAGGCCGCTCATATGACAGATCAGGTGAGGCCGGCCTTGGAGCGGGAGAACTCGGCGCGCCATGAAGGCGGCCAGCAAGTCGGCCCCGACGAGTCCCTCCGACTGCGTCAAGACTCGGAGTCGCGCCACGGCGGCGGCTCCGGCGAGAGTCAGTGTCTTGACTCGATGGGACCAGCTGGGGAGCCGCCCAGTTAGGGGAGTGGCGTTGTAAGGCGGCAAGTTGACCCAGTCGCCGTCGGAGGCGAGGTTCTTCACGTAGAAGTACGAGCACTGCCACATCTTCACCGACTTGATCAGCGTGATGGGAGGAAAGGGGTTGTCGGCCATCGAGCGCCACATCGCGATGAAGGCGCCGCACTGGGCCGGCACGCAGGCGATGTGCGTGCCGAGCTTAGAAGAGAAGAATTCTCCCCACAGCTCGATGGTGGGGAGAACGCCGAGGAAACCTTCGCACAGAGTGGCGAAGGCGGGGAGCAGCACCACCGTGTTCGGTGTGAGGTGGTGCGGCTGAAGGATGTGGAACTCCAGGAACGAGCGGAAGAAGCCGCTCGCCGGCAGCCCCAGGCCGCGCATAAGGTGCAAGCGGAAGATGACCCGCTCGCCCTCTTCCGGCGCCGGCCGGATTTCCCCCTCCGGCGCGGCGCGGGCGCGCACAAGGTTCGCGCTGGGGAGACGGCGGGTCTGGCGGAGGAACTCGATGTGTTCTTCCTCTACCTCCGAGCCGTCCCATGCGCCGGAGCGCATGGCAGAGGCCGCGGCGGAGGAAGAGCTCATCGCTGCGGTATGAGGTGCTCCTGCTCAACGACGGAGGAAGGAGGGAGAGAAAGCAAGATGAGGCGGGGGAGCGGGGAAGAAAGGCGCGCAAGCTGTGCCGCTCCGCTTCCCCCCGCCTACTTATAGCCCTGCGGGCTGAGAAGCCGAGGGGGTGGGCATGGGATTAACTGCGCACGATGCCCCACGCCGCCCCATGATTTACCCACGAAGTTACTGCACGCAGTAACGACGTGGGAAAACCTACCGTCCTCGTCTGCAACGGATCCGTCCGTATGCCGAGGCGCGGTAGTGGCAGGCCCCGCCTGACGGCCCGTCCCTTCACGCGCGTGGGCAGGCAGACTGTTCTCCCCACGTGGCGCCACGCGATAGGACCGCCCTGATGGCTACGGGGAAGCGTATCAGGCACGCCGCCTGGCTTCCCGCCGCGACTTTCGTACTGAGGCTCTTCACCGAAGCTCCGACTTTCCACAGTCGGCCCAAGGGAAGACGGCAGCCGAGTCCCAGAGTCTGCACTTTTAAAGATTGAAGCTGTTGAAGCCCCACAATGCAGCGACCGCAGGGTTTCACCAGCTTCGGGGACTACTGTCGGAGTAATGGGCCACGGGTAGGCTAACCCGAGCCCCAGGACATTTCAAGACATCGGGGCAGGCCGTGCCCCTCAGGCCGAGTCCCAGGAGCGACTCCAAGGTATGCTGAGTCCCAGACGGCGACTCCCAGATAAGCCGACTCCAAGCTGGCGACTTCCAGGGAGGCCGACTATGGAGAGTCGGCCCAAGACTCCTCCCTTATCCCAAAGTACGACGCAGGGTACGGTCACGGCATGGCCGTCTCCCCCCTGCTTACGAAGGGCCGGCATGGCTACAGTGAGCCGAACTGCTGGAAGATCTCCAGCGAGATGCGACACTGTTGCCATGCCTGCCCTGATCTCAGCCACAGTATGCAGTACACAGTGCCCACGACACCGGCATGTACGACCCGAAGGCGGTGGGGCCGCTTGTCAGTGGGTGGGCCGAAGGCGTCCTGGGCAACCCGAAGACGGACCTGTGGGAGTCAGTTTCCCTGGAGTCGGCCGACTCCTCCCGGGGCCCCATGAGCCATTAATCAAATAAGATGGGGAATGGTGACAGTGATTGCCCGATAGACGGCGGCACTGTTGCCACGACCCGATGACCGAGCCTGCGTCATCAGGAGTGCCGCTACAGTATGAAGCCTGTCCGCGGGGCCCGCCAGTCGGCGGGCCCAGAAGCCGGCGGGAAGGACGGCGGCCTGAGAGACAGACGGCTGGGACCCGCGCCCAGCCGGATTACTATTGTACCCCCGAGGGGTAGGCCTATATAAACCCCCCCGGGGCACCCATGCAAAGGGTTCAAACCTAGAGAGAGAGATAGACCAGATAGCCCAGGAAGGAGAAAGCTAGCCTTGCCCTCTCCTACCTCCCGAAACAGCTCCAGGAGCACCATTGTAGTCACTCTGCTTTAGTGATCATGCGGAGACCCCGTAGAGCAGCAGTAGGGGTGTTATGTCCTAGGAGAGCCTTGAAGCTGTGTAAGTTCCGCCGGCGTGCATGTCTTCGCCTCATCCCACTTCCAGGCACCGGCGACGTTCTACTCGCTCCCACCATGATAAGCCATCCTTTGGCATATGTCGTATCCAACCCCCGACAATAAATTTGATCCCATGCTACGCGAGGTTGTAGCCTCCCCACTTAGAGTTTTGCTTGACAGGTGTCGTGGGAGATTCCAGACACCGATAAGTTAAGCTGGTGTGTGCAAGGCAGGTGCGTTTTCAATTAAAAGACCATAGACGGAATTAGTCCCGATGGACTAAAGGAATCCGTTACTCGTGGATAAAGAGTACACCCTCTGCAGAGATTAAATCTATTCGAATAGCCGTGTCCATGGTTAAGGACTATAGTCTGGGATGGGTCAAGTGTCGGTCTTAGTGTCGGTCTTCGAAGGAGAAACTACTAAACCAGAACATGGATCATGACGTGTGACTTATGATGATTATTATGGTTATGGACTAACACTTTATATTATTGGATGTATTGAGTATCCCTGGGAAGGTTCTACCTCCTGGATATTCACTGTGATTATTTTTCTTACAAGCCCTTTATGCGGTGTCGCTCAGACGCCCCACTGTGGCATGCTTGTTATTTACTTTATAAGCCCTTTATGTGGCGTCGCTCAGACGCCCGACTGTGGCATGGTTGTTATTTACTCCCTCCGTTCCTAAATATAAGGTGTATTAGTCTTTCAAAAAGTCAAACGGTCTATGCGTTTGACCAACTTTATAGCCAAATATATAAAGATTTACAATACTAAATATATCAAATACAAAAATATATTTCATGGTGAATCAAGTGATGATGATTTGGTATTCTAGATATTAATGGTTTTTTCTATAAGCTTGGTCAAAGTTGGAGAAGTTTGACTTTTTGAAAAAATAATACACCTTATATTTAGAAACGGAGGGAGTACTTTATAAGCCCTTTACGTGGTGTCGTTCGGACGCCCGACTGAGGCATGCTCGTTATTTACTATCCTTTTGAGAGGTCGCTTCAGACATCCGATCGGTGCATTTTATTACTACTCTGTTATTACATATTCATGTTGCATATTAATAACCTGCTTGTATGCATCAGGGATTTTATTTTTATGACTCACGTTGTGATCATAGAATGTTTTCAAAGCATGATTATCATTTGTTATAATATACCCGTGTTCATAATGTTTGCGAGTACATTCAAAGTACTCACTGGCTTGTCCCTGCCTATTGTCTTGGCCAGATTTCTTGCTTGGAGAGGAGCTTGCGATGACATCCCCGGAACCTAAGCAATGGTGATAGCAGCCTTGTGAAGATAGGAGTTAACATGGTCAGTTGTTCCTATGGGAAATGGAGTCCCATAGACGCTGATGATCCACAAATCTCTTCCGCCATCAACCACTAGAAACCATTTGTTGTACTCACAGGCCAGAATGGTCTTGTACTACATATTATGTATTTTGCTTGGATTTCTGTATCAAGTTGGTGCCTCATCAGCTAACAGTAATCCTGGGGCTGGTGAGCACAAGGGCCATTTTCTGGAAATTAATATCCCGAAAACCCGGTCCTGACACACTGACACCTGGGTAAATTGCCATGTCCTTTTCCTTCATGTTCATCAAGCTAGGTCATGAGAGAAGCGAGTCGATCGGCTTTAGAGGTTGAGTTCTTCACACACGCCCCTATGTTCGAACCTTCTTTGGTCCGCGAAGCCCGGAATCCGACATTTGGTGCAACAGGTAGGGGTGTGTCGAAGGTCGGCCTCTTCGTCAACCGCGCTTCACTCTCGCCGCTTGGTCTCCATGGCGGGCGCCGCTCCTTCCGCTGGTCCACCGGGCACATTTGTAAGCATCGCGGGCCTCCGGGCTTTCTCCCCCACCTTGCGGCAGGTGCGATGGCCTCCGAAGTTTAGGCCGAAGCTGCCGCCACACTAGGACAACGTGGCGGGCCCTGCAGAGTTTCTCCAGGCGTACGCGGAGGCCATCTTGGCAGCAGGTGGAGACGACAAGGCCATGGCAAATTGGCTCCCCTGGCACTCACAGGCGTGCCTCGCTCCTGGTTGCTTGACCTACCAGTGTCTTCGGTGGCCTCCTGGGAAGAGTTGCGCAAGTTGTCATCGTGCGCTTCGCGGCTCCGGCACCCCACGCCGTCGCGGCCTTCCTCGGCGGGTCGCAGGCGCTCGTTTCAAGCTGCCACGCCAAGCAGTTCTTCTGCCAGATGGGAGTTTCTCCGTCCCACAATGGGGCCCCTCCGGGCTGGGCGGCGCCCAAGACTGACCTCACCTTCGACTCCAGGGATCACCCCAATACCACGGCTAGTGCTGGTGCAATGCCCATGCTCTGTACCCCCACCATCTGCAATGTAGCGGTCATCAGCACCCTCGTTGATGGCAGCACCGGCCTCAATGTCCTTTCCGTTGAGGCGTTCGGTCTTCTCCACATGCCTCATGACCGGCTCCTCCCCACCAAACCATTTTCCGGAGTGGTCGGTAGCTCCACCTGCCTGGCGGGGCAGATTCGTCTTCTCGTCACTTCGGAACACGCAACAACTACCGCACTAAGCTCATCGACTCCAACGTCACGTGCATCGAGCTCCCATACAACGCCATCCTTGGGTACCCGGCCCTCGCCAAGTTCATGGCGGCGACTCATCCCAGCTAGAACATCATGAAGATGCCAGGAAGCAGCGGCATCCTCATAGTGGCGGGAGACACTAGGGATGCGCTGACGGCCCTCAGGCTCACCTTCAAGGCCACGGCGGCCACGCGGCCAAATGCGGGGAGCGCTCCGTAGGGCCCGGGGGCTGCCCCGACGAAGAAGAAATCGTTGTTCTCCAAAGACCGGGCCGAGATGAAGCAAATACCAGTTGACAAGGACGGGGGTTCAGGAGCTACCTTCACCATAGGCGCTGGCCTCCCCCAAGACCAGGAGAAGGCGCTAGTCAGCTTCCTCCGTGCGAACAAGGATGTGTTTGTGTGGCACACAACACACCTGGTAGGCGTTCCGCAGGGGGTGATCGAGCACCACCTCATGGTGTGCCCCCACGCGCGCCCCGTGAAGCAGAAGGCGCGGCGACAAGCCCCGGAGAAGCAGTCGTTCATCGTCCAGGAGACCCACAAGCTACAGGAGGCCAGCCTTATCCGGGAAGTGCGGCACGCAGAATGGTTGGCAAACCGAGTTATCATCCCCAAGAAGGGCGGATGAAAGGATCAAGCAGAGGTGTATAGGGGGGGGGTTATTAGACCCTCAACAATTAAAGATACCAGTTTTTAGGTTTTTCAAGTTGAGGTTGGAAATTAGCACAATTTCAAGCATTCACAATACAAATTCAAGCAAGCATGCAAACAGTATATGAGCAACGGAAAGTAAAGCATGCAACTTTCAAGAAAGTAAAGGGATGGGATTGGAGTGTGCAAACGCAATTGGAGACATGGAGATATTTGGCATGGTTCCGATAGGTGGTGCTATCGTACATCCATGTTGGTGGAGACTTCAACCCATGAAGGGTAACGGTTGCGCGAGTCCACGGAGGGCTCCACCCACGAAGGGTCCACGAAGAAGCAACCTTGTCTATCCCACCATGGCCATCACCCACAAAGGACTAGCCTCACTAGGGTAGATCTTCACGAAGTAGGTGATCTCCTTGCCCTTACAAACTCCTTGGTTCAACTCCAAAATCTTGACGGAGGCTCTGTAGCGACCAGACCTCAAACAGTCTGATCTCTGTGCATCAGTGTCATCCCTGGATCGGTAATGCTGACATGCACAGTACTTGAGGATTTATAACAGAGTAGCAATCACACACTTATTACATCGAATGTCTCAAAAGAGAACTTATTACAATAATATGGCTTAAGGCCATCTAAAAACGATAACAACGGAAGTCTTGGAAGATAAAGTGAGTCCATCAACTCCAACGACATCACTGAGTGAAAGACAATGACCTATGGCACCTTACTCGTCGTCTGAAAAGTCTGCAACATGAACGTTGCAGCCCGAAATCGGTCAGCACATGGAATATGCTGGCAATGTAACACATAGAGTAATGAATAGAATAAATGCTATCAGAACATGCATATATGGCTGGTGGAAAGCTCTATGGTTATAGTTTTGCATAAAGCCAATTTTTCCCTACAACAAAGGAATAAATTTTATTTAACTATCATGGTGGTTGTTAAACATTGAGAAGGTTCCTCCGACTCAATCCCAATTAAGCATCATCATTAAACCCAATCAAATTATATTTTAGAGTGATGAGATCAACATGACAATCCAAGAACCAGATAGTCAAGATGTCCATAACCGGGGACATGGCTAACCATGATTAGTTTGTACACTCTGCAGAGGTTTGCGCACTTTTCCCCACAAGACTCGAATACATCCATGGTCGGATATTCGAGACACAGTCTTTTTGAAGCATTAACTCTCTACTCTGGATAGACAGTACCACCTACAACCCACTACATCTGCTAGTCTACCTCTTCAAGAGCTTCACGCAACTTACTCAACTATGCCAGAGCCCATATTGGCTTGTGGTTGCACACGGAAGTTTCTAGTATGAATAATCTTATGATCCCTTTGAGCCTAGGTGGCGGACCGTAGGATGATCATACGAGTACTTCGGGATATCCTAGGACAACACTGGATTCTCCAGGTGCCCTGACAACCACTGGGTACTCCAGGGTGCCTCAAGTAATCCACCCAGATGTGTATTTAAGTAGCCACCTTAAGTTAACCATTAATTAACAATACTCACATCTGTCATGAATCACTCGAACCAAACCACGTCTACAAGCATAGCATAGCAATACAAGGAACGTAGAAGTAACTCCCATAGGTTTGATAATAAACATGGCAATAGGTTCTACCTCATCATCTACTTCCCAAAACTCACATGTTAGTCAGATCCTAACCATGCAATTGTTTGAGGATTGATCTAATGCAATAAAACTGGGTAGTAAAGAGGTATGATCAAAGTGTTACTTGCCTTGCTGATGATCCGTGAAACCTAGAGACTCGTAGTAGCACGCTTCGCACTCCGGGTACTCTATCGCAAACAAACAAGCATACAATAAGCACTCAACTAGAAGCACGGGTAAAACTCAAATAAGAGATCTAACCAGAAAGTTCAACTCAAGAACTCCGGTTTGCAAAAAGAATCAAATCAAACAAAGGAACGAAACTCAAACTGCGAAAGAAACAAGATCCCTTTACTAATATGGACTTCAGTCAAATTTTACAGTACCAAAATCTTTTTCAAGTTGATTAAACAGAAAGAGGGCTTCGAGACAAAGATCTAGGTGCTTGAAACGCCTTATTCCGATAAACGAGCGAAAAGATACGCTAAAACGAAAATCAGGGCAGAAATCGCGATCAAAAATAATCTCTGAAAATCCCTGGAAAAAGAAAAACTGACGAACAGGCTAACGAACGAACGTTCACTGTCTACGGCTAACGGGTGAAAACCGTTCGTTAAAATGAACGTACGAACGGGCATTCGCTAAATAACTAAACTGGGAAAAAAATAAAACCGATCTAAAAAATAAAATAACCGGGGGTTTCTAAAAAACAGAACGGTTTTCCAGCGAACCAGCAGCGGCGGCTACCTCGGCAGCGGCGATGGGTGACCGGTGGCGGCGGGGTCGACGGGCGGTGGCGGCTCCAAGGGACGGCGGCGTCGCGGCGGGAGGCGGCGACGTCGACGACTCGCGGCGGCGGCGGCTGGAGGCGGCGCGCGGTTCGAGGCAGCGGCGGCTAAGGTTAGCGGGGGCGGGCGGCTGGGCTAGCGGGGTCCCGGGGTGGGCCTTTTAAGAGGGCCGGTCGGAGAAATCCGAGTCGGTTACGGCCCGACTAAGTCGGTTCCTTTTTTTTAAAATAATTTTGCGCAGAAAAATTTAAAAAGAAATACTAAACAAACTCCAAAAATCCTGAAATAAATTTTCCCCGTCCTCTAAAAATATAGCGGACAAAGTGAACATTTATTTGGGCTTCTAGTGCAATTTTGAAAAACACATTTTTTCCTAATTGAAATAAAATGGAGATAAAACTCCAAATAATATTTTTTATTTTATTTTAATATTTAACCTCCAATATTTCTTTATTTTTGGGAAGTCATTTTATCCCCTCTCTTTTATTTTCATGTAAGAAATATTTGAAGAGAAAAATAATTAAAATCAAACGATCCTCTTTTCAAAATTTGATAAAACTCAAAAATGAAAATAACGAAATCCCCAACTCTCTCCGTGGGTCCATGAGTCGCGTAGAATTTCGAGGATCAACCCAAAATGCAATAAAACATGATATGCAATGATGATCTAATGTATAACATTTCAATTTGAAAATTTGGGATGTTACAGGCTCCCAAGTGACACCTAACCAATCTAGGAGACACCACTCTCCAAAAGGTAATAGATGGTGTGTTGATGATGAACTCCTTGCTCTTGTGCTTCAAATTATAGTCTCCCCAACACTCAACTCTCTCTCATAGATTTGGCTATGGTGGAAATATGATTTGAGTGGAAAGCAACTTGGGGAAGGCTAGAGATCAAAATTCTTGTGGTTGGATTTGAATGTCTTGCTCTCAACACATGGGTAGGCGGTTCCCTCCTAAAAATGAGTAGTGGAAGTGTAGGCACGTTCTGATGGTTCTCTCTCAAATCGAGAAGGGTGTGGAGGGGTATATATATCCTCCACACAAAATCTAACCGTTACACACAAATTCCCAAACTCGGTGGGACCGAATGGTTAAACTCGGTTAGACCGACATTGTTCAAAATGTGAATGTTAGAGTTTTCGGTGGGACCGATGTGCTAGGGTCAGGGCAAAACCTCATCTCGGTGATACCGAATGCGTGAACTCGGTGAGACCAGTTTCAGCAATAAGCAAACAGAGACTTGGTCAAGCAAACTCGGAGGGACCGACAGCGTATCTCGGTGAGACTGAAATAACTGCAATAGGTAACAGAGAGTTTGCAAGGCCATCTTGGTGAGACTGAGATCCCATCGGTGAGACCAAATTGATTAGAGTTTGTGGCAGTGGCTAAGTCAAGTGAACTTGGTGGCGCCGGATAGATCAAGTCAGTGGGGCCGAGTTTGACTTTAGGTTTAGGACATATGTGGAAATGAGAAAGTGGTTGAGGGGTTTGGAGCATATCACTAAGCACTTTGAGCAAGCCATTAAGCAACACCTCATCCCCTTTTAATAGTATTGGTTTTCCTATGGACTCAATGTGATCTTGGGTCACTAAAATGAAAATGTAGAGTCTTGAGTTTTTGCCAATGTTTGTCCTTAGCATCTTGAAGGGGTTCCACATCCTCTTGTCCTGTCACTCCAATGTTGAACTCATCTGAAATATACTAGGTAGAAGCATTAGTCCAACAAGAGATATGTTGACATTGATTGCCAAAGTCACCCAGGGAGGACTTGTGCTTTCAATCTCCCCCTTTTTGGTAATTGATGACAACATACATCAAAGCTTTAGACAAAGATATGAAGTATAACAAGTAAAGCTTTGGAAGAACATGCAATATGCATTAGCTCCCCCTACATGTATGCAGTCATGTGAAGATAGATCATAAGAGTATGTGAAAGCATAAACATGTCAGAGCAAGCAATGAGTTACATGAATCTTGGCTATATGTAATAGAGAAAATGATGTGAAATGCATAAAATGTACCTACATGTTCATGAGTCCTTCTTGCAAACAATATATACATCAACAAGAGATCCTGATGCACATGAGTGTGATGCATATACTTACCTTGTGGTCTTGAGCTAACTATGGAAGAGATGAACCTGAGAAAACAGCGTTAGACAACACAAGAACATCTACTAAACAGAGCAAGAATGAGAAACCAGAAGAGTACCAAGATTGGGATGACATGAAGAGAGTGAGTACTTAGTACTCTAGTTGGATATTGACATGTCCCCAAGAATAAAGATATGCAATGAATTCCAAAGATTTTTCTTCCCTTAGATGTCTTTCTCCCCCTGAATCTGACATTGGATAATGAGAGAAGATAGGGTAATAGAAAATCAGAGCAAATGAAAATCAGAGCAAAGAAATATCTTCAACTAACATGTCATTCCCCTATAAAGGACATGCGGCTTCTCCCCTCTTTGTTTACCAAGCATCTGGGAAGATTAAGAAGTCTTTCTCTCCCATAGGGTCTCTTTGGCCCATAAGATAAGCTTTGATGTGATCTCTCTCTCCCCCTTTGACATCAATTTGCAAGAAGGGATCTTCTAGAGTATAAGTCAAATAGGTTTAGTCCTTGAGTCACATGGCAAAGCAGTATGAAAAATGTGATGTAGGTAGAGGAAAAGAATCATCGAGTGGAGCTAGATTGGAAAAGTAGGATGCAAATGGCAAAATGTTTCCACAGTGGTGAAATCAGTAGCACCGAGTCCTTTTCTTCGGTGGCACCGAGTTATTTCGGTTTGGCCAAAAAGAAATGATCGGTGAGGCCGAGTTCATCATAGAGAAAGGATTTTGTCATCTCAGCTCACTAGGCATATAGGTTCTCACAAAGATTTCCAGGGAATTAACTAAAGGATTTGCAATGAATTCAATGCAGGGAATGCAAAAATAATAGAGATAAGAAATAAAATCTAGATGAAGTTTTTTTGAAAGGGGAAACAAACAAGTAAGATACAAATGCAAGAACACAGAGAAACACTAGAGAACTTCATGTAGAATTGGTCGTCGACAAAGTCACCTATGTTAGAGCATATTGACTTAGGAGTCAAGTGAAGACACTTGATTATAGGTCATACTCATTGTTTTAAGCTCAAAATGGGGTTGCCATTTTTCATTTAAGCATTTGAAGTACTCACATCTTGTTGAGCTACTTTGACCCATGTCTTGGGGTAAAGCTCCTCTAAGATGGAATGACCTACCTTGGTGGTGGTGATCTTGATCATGTAGTTAAACTTGTGTAGGGTTCTCAAAGTTGATGTAGTTCATCAAGAGTTGGGAGCACCGCTTGTAGTTGGAGTTCACCTTCCTACATGGGTTAGTTTTGCAAGGAAGAGCACTTGTGTATCCAAAATGATAATCATGAAGTTTGATACCAAATGAAGTTTGAGATATATATTGTCAAAGGATATATTGAAAGGATTCATGCTTCCTTGTCTTCAACCACCATATTGTAGAGACTTGGAGATGTAGAGATTGCTTAGAATGTGATTGATTTGCAATCCCATTGAGTGGATCGTATCCAAGTACCTACAAGGGTACAAGTATATCCAAGATATATGATCATCATCATAAGAGAAATATCAAGGATTAGTCATAGAAAGGCTCATGTATTGCATGCATCCAAATGGAGTTTCTACTCCAAGTTTGAGGCATCAATGATATTCAATTCACCTCTCAAATGACAAAACACTTTCTCATAAAGCGGTTTGGTGAATATATCCGCCAATTTCTTATCTATGAGAACATGCTTAAGATTGATATCTCCCTTAGCAACACGATCTCGAATGAACTGATGACGAACTTCAATATGCTTAGTTCGATAATGTTGCATAGTATTATCAGCAATCTTAATAGCACTCTCATTGTCACAAAGCAATGGAACATGTTTCACATATATCCCTAATCTTTAAGAGTTTGGGTCATCCAAAGTAATTGAGCACAACATGAACCGGCGGCAATGTATTCCGCTTCGATGGTGGATAAGGATACCGAGTTTTGTTTCTTGGAGGACCAAGACACAAGAGATCTACCAAGAAATTGACAAGTACCCGAAGTGCACTTTTATCAACCTTGTCACCGGCATAGTCCAATCGGAGTAGCCAACAAGATCAAATAAGACCTTAGGATACCGAATGCCAAAGTTTGGTGTGTGAATTAAGTATCTCACTATCCTTTTCACAGCCTTAAGATGACATTCTTTGGGGGCCACTTGATATCGTGCACACATGCACACACTTAGCATAATATCGGGACGGGAGGCACATAGATATAATGATGAACCAATCATAGAGCGGTAAACCTTTTGGTCAACCAGTTCGCCATGCTTTGTCAAGTCAAGATGTCCAGTAGTAGGCATGGGGGTACTCATACCTTTGCATTCTTGCATGTTGAAGTTCTTGAATAAGTCCTTGGTGTACTTTGTTTGAGAAACAAAGGTGCCCTCCTTAGTTTTCTTGATTTGCATACCAAGAAAGAACTTGAGTTCACTCATCATAGACATCTCAAACTTCTCCGACATTAGCCTTCCAAACTTTTCACTAAAATGAGGGTTAGTAGAACCAAATATGATATCATCCATATAAATTTGGCACACAAATAATTCACTGTTAACCCTTTTAGTAAAAAGTGTAGAATCAATCTTTCCAATCTCAAAGCCTTTTTCAATAAGGAAGTTAGTCAAGCATTTATACCACGCTCTAGGAGCTTGTTTAAGACCATAAAGAGCTTTATGAAGTTTGTAAACATGATTAGGTTTCTTGGGATTAACAAAGCCGGGAGGTTGTTTAACATAAACTTCCTCCTCATTTTCACCATTAAGAAAAGCACTTTTGATGTCCATTTGATATAAAGTGATATCATGATGATTAGCATAAGCAAGTAAGATGCGAATGGATTCAAGTCTAGGAACGGGGGCATAAGTCTCACCATAGTCCATACCTTCAAGTTGAGTGTAGCCTTGAGCGACGAGACGAGCCTTGTTGCGAACAACTTGTCCATCTTCATCTTGCTTATTCTGAAACACCCATTTGGTTCCAATGACATTGTGCTTCTCATCGGGCTTTTCAACCAACGTCAATACTTGGTTCCTATTGAAATTGCGTAGATCTTCATGCATGGCATTCACAAAATCTGGATCATCAAGGGCATCTTCAAACTTCATAGGTTCAATACTAGAGATGAATGAGTAATGTTCACAAAAGTAGCCAAACGAGTTTTAGAGTGAGTAATTCTCCCGGTTAGAATATCATCAAAGATTTGTTCGACAGGATGATATCTTGAGACTCTTGCTCAAACTCGTGAGAGCTTTTGTTTGGGTCGGGGTGGAACATCCACTTCATTGTCTTGTTCTTCCGCTTGTCTTTCTTCATTGTTGTTGGCGTTGTTGCTCTCTCGTGGAGGTGGAGAAGGAGGTCGTCGAGGTTCATCTTGTTGTACATCCTCATTTTCATCGTCTTCATGTGTCCCACTTGTGGATGCCTCCAATTAAACTTGTGGTTCACCTTGGCATGAAGTTGAGGCTTCCACTTGGATAGACAAGGTACTCTCCTTCACCTTCGTTGGGCGAATCTTGCTAATAGACAAGTCTTGTATGGCTTCCGAAGGATCTTTGTCACATACATCCATTGGCAATTTCTCTACTTGCGAGTCGTTAGATTCATCAAACTTCACATCTACCGTCTCCTCAACCTTTCGGGTGAAATTGTTGTAGACACGGTATGTGTGAGAGTTTGAGCCATAACCGAGTAGGAAACCTTCATGAGATTTAGGTGCAAATTTCGAACGATGATGCTTATCAAGAAAGTAGCACTTTGAGCCGAATACCCGAAAGTATCCAACTTGGGGTTTGTTACCGGTGAGAAGCTCGTACGTCGTCTTGCCGAGTAGCTTGTGAAGATATAGACGATTCGTTGCATGGCAAGCTGTCTCAACCGCTTCTGCCCAAAAGTGTTTTGCCGTCTTGTACTCATCAAGCATCATTCTCGCCATTTCGATGAGTATCCAGTTCTTCCTCACAACAACTCCATTTTTTTGAGGCGTGTACATAGCCGAGAACTCATGTGAAATCCATTCTTCGTCAAGAAAGGTGTCCACATTGGCGTTCTTGAACTCCCTTCTGTTGTCGTTGCGAACCTTCTTGATCTTCACTTCAAATTGATTTTGGGCCATCCTGATGAAGTTCTTGAAGATCTTTTGGACCTCTGATTTGTCATAAAGAAATAACACCCATGTAAATCTTGAAAATCATCAACAATGACCAATACGAATGAGTTACCACCGAGACTCTTGTAGGCATTGGGACCGAAGAGATCCATGTGAAGTAGCTCAAGTGGTCTTCTCGTGGTCATGATGTTCTTCACGGGATGACTTCCTCCAACTTGTTTTCCTGCTTGGCAAGCACTACAAAGTCTATCCTTGTCAAATATAATGTCTTTAACACGAAGGATATGATCACATTTAATAAGCTTGTCAAGATTTCACATGCCACCAGCCTTTAGAGGATTTAGCAATTAAGGAAGTTCTAGGTTTCGCCTTTTTAGTGAAATCAACAATGTATAGATCACCTCTACGTATGCTGGTAAAGACCATATTATGATTCTCTCTTCGAAACACTTGACAATCTACTTTAGTAAATAGGACATTGAAACCGAAATTGGCTAGTCTAGATACAGGAAGTAATTTGTAGCCAAGAGATTCAACGAGCATAACATTTTGTATGGAGCTGTCATGTGAGCTGGCGAGCTTACCAAGGGAAACCACCTTACCCTTTGAGTTATCACCAAAAGTGACATACTTTCGAGGGCCGTCGTTTTTAGCAAGCTCATGAAACATAGCCTTGTCTCCGGTCATGTGATCGGTACATCCACTATCAAGAACCCATTCCTTTCCTCCATCCATGTAGCCGTGAAGGTTTGCCATAAGACCAAAGTGTCGCATAGACTCATCGAGATCATAGTCACTATCATCATCCGCATCATAGTATCCATGTTCAACATCATCTTCTGATTGATCATTTCCCAGAGAGAGTGATTCATTAGTTTTGTGATCATGACAATTTGTATCTTTATGAATTCTAATGACTTCGGAAATGATCTTGCTAAGGATTCCAACATCTCCTTTGGTACGCATAAGGTCACGAAGCTCAAATAGACAACCACCAAACTTAGGATCATTGGGATTCATCTTATTCAAATCAATAGACTTGTGAAGAATCTCATCTAAGTTTTCAAGGAATAGTTTGGAAATCATTCCTCAAGAAATCTCCATATAGTGTAAGCACATTCAAGAGTTGGCAAGCGAGCAATCAAATTTCTAGGTAATCCTCTAGTAATAAGATTGACAGTTCTAAGACTGTGAATCATATCAAGAGACTCATCAGGGGTAGGATGCAAGGGGTCAAGAAGGGGCGCACAAGGGGTAGTAATGTACTTTTTCAAGTGATATTCATTGAAAATCGCAAGCATCTCATTTTCCAAGAAATAAAGAACTCTTCATCAAGCATAGGCACTCTACGTCTAATACTCCCAATCGTAGACTCATCCATCTTCCTCTAATGGTGTTTAAACCAAAGCAATGGAGACCAATGATCTGATACCAATTGAAAGGATCAAGAATAGGTGTCTAGAGGGGGGGTGATTAGACCCTCAACAAGTAAAGATAACAGTTTTTAGGTTTTTCAAGTTGAGGTTGAAAATTAACACAATTTCAAGCATTCACAATACAATTCAAGCAAGCATGCAAAGAGTATATGAGTAGCGGAAAGTAAAGCATGCAACTTGCAAGAAAGTAAAGGGGTGGGATTGGAGTGTGCAAAGCAATTGGAGACACAGAGATTTTTGGCGTGGTTCCTCTAGGTGGTGCTATCCTACATCCACGTTGGTGGAGACTTCAACCCACGAAGGGTAACGGTTGCGCGAGTCCACGGAGCGCTACACCCACGAGGGGTCCACAAAGAAGCAACCTTGTCTATCCCACCATGGCCATCGCCCACGAAGGACTTGCCTCACTAGGGTAGATCTTCATGAAGTAGGCGATGTCCTTGCCCTTACAAACTGCATGGTTCAACTTCACAATCTTGACGGAGGCTCCCAAGTGACACCTAACCAATCTAGGAGACACCACTCTCCAAAAGGTAATAGATGGTGTGTTGATGATGAACTCCTTGCTCTTGTGCTTCAAATGATAGTCTCCCCAACACTCAACTCTCTCTCACACACAGATTTGGCTATGGTGGAGAGATGATTTGAGTGGAAAGCAACTTGGGGAAGGCTAGAGATCAAGATTCTTGTGGTTGGATTGGAATGTCTTGGTCTCAACACATGAGTAGGTGGTTGCCTCTCAGAAAATGAGTAGTGGAAGTGTAGGCACGTTCTGATGGTTCTCTCTGAAATGGAGAAGGGGCTGGAGGGGTATATATAGCCTCCACACAAAATCTAACCATTACACAGAAATTCCCAAACTCGGTGGGACCGAATGGTTAAACTCGGTTAGACCAACATGGTTCAAAATGTGAATGTTAGAGTTTTCGGTGGGACCGACAAGGTCAACTCGGTGGGACCGATGTGCTAGAGTTTGGCAAAACCACATCTCGGTGAGACCGATTGTGTGAACTCGGTGAGACCGGTTTCAGCAATAAGAAAATAGAGACTTGGTCAAGCAAACTCGGTGGGACCAATTGCGTATCTCGGTGAGACCAAAATAACTGCAATAGGTAACAGAGAGTTTGCAAGGCCATCTCGGTGAGACCGAGATCCCATCAGCGAGACCAAATTGATTAGGGTTTGTGGCAGTGTCTAAGTCAAGTGAACTCGGTGGCGCCTGATAGATCAAATCCGTGGGGCCGAGTTTGACTTTAGGTTTAGGACATATGTGGAAATGAGAAAGTGGTTGAGGGCTTGGAGCATATCACTAAGCACTTTGAGCAAGCAAGCCATTAAGCAACACCTCACCCCCTTTTAATAGTATTAGCTTTCCTATGGACTCAATGTGATTTTGGATCACTAAAATGAAAATGTAGAGTCTTGAGTTTTTGCCACTGTTTGTCCTGAGCATCTTGAAGGGGTTCCACATCCTCTTGTCCTGCCACTCCAATGTTGAACTCATCTGAAATGTACTAGGTAGAAGCATTAGTCCAACAAGAGATATGTTGACATTAATTGCCAAAATCACCCATGGAGCACTTGTGCTTTCAGCAGGAAAGAGCGCATGGGCATTGACTTCACGAGCCTGAACAAAGCTTGCCCTCAGGACCCGTTTCCTCTTTCGTGAATCGACCAGATCGTCGACTCCACCACCGAGTGCGGCCTACTATGCTTCCTGGACGCCTTCTCAGGCTATCATGAAATCAAGATGGCGGTGGAAGACGTAGAGAAGACGACATTCTTGACACCATGCGGGGTGTACTGCTACACCTGCATGCCATTTGGGTTGCGCAATGTCGGGGCAACATTCCAAAGGTTGATGTACATCGCCCAGGGCAAGCAGCTCGGGAGGAACGTAGAGGCTTACGTCGATGATGTAGTGGTCAAATCCTAGGAGGCAAGGACCCTTGTTGGAGACCTGGAGGAGACGTTTGCCAACCTGCGCGAGGTGAAGTTGCGGCTTAATCCAGAGAAGTGTGTATTTGGTGTCCCGTTAGGCAAGCTATTGGGGTTCCTGGTGTCGCATAGAGGAATTGAGGCCAATCCAGAGAAGGTCAAGGTGATAGAAAGGATGATCCTGCCTCAAACACTCAAGGAAATACAGAAGTTGGCGGGCTGCGTGACCTCGCTTGGGCGCTTCATATTCAAGCTAGGCGAGCGCGCCCTGCCATTCTTCAAGCTGATGAATAGAAAGGGCCCGTTCGAATGGACTCCAGAGGCCAACGCTTCTTTCCAAGACCTCAAGAAGTACCTCACCAGCCCACCGGTGATGGTGGCACCTTGTCCTCTCGAGCCCCTAGTGCTTTACCTGGCCACCACGCCTCACTCAGCCAGTGCGGCGCTGGTGGCGGTCTGCGACGAGCATGCAGCCAAGGGTGTGCGGCGCGGAACCACACACCCGTCCAAGACGGCACGACCTCATGACGGCGCGCCTGAGGCCGCGACCATACCATCAGGAGATAGGGCTCCTAAGGTTGGGGCCCCTGAGGCAGAAGTGGCCCCCTTTGAGGATGGGATTCCTAAGGATCCATCACCCCAAGAGGAATAAGACTTAGCTGACACTTCCTCCCTCGTCGAGCATCCCGTTTACTTCGTCAGCACCGTGCTGCATGACACACGGGCGTGTTACCCCATGCCGTAGAAGCTCCTCCTTGCACTCCTCATCGCTTCCAGGAAGCTGCACCACTACTTTCGAGGTCACACAATCAAGGTCGTCTCAGTCTACCCCCTGGAGAGGGTGCTCCGGAGCCCCAATGCCGCAGGAAGGGTCGCCAAATGGAATATTGAGTTGCAAGCGTTTCAGCTGTAATTCAGCACCACCCGAGTCATCAAGGGCGCATCCCTCCCTGACTTTGTAGCCGAATGAACTGACACACCAAGCCAAGAAGTGGGTGAGAACCACTCCCTCTCCCCGGGAGATGAGGCGCCTGATAGCTGGGTCATGTACTTCGATG
>NC_041389.1:403915223-404013358 GCF_002162155.2 Triticum dicoccoides | reverse complement strand
CCCAAGACAAGCTCTACTATGCCTTGCAACTCTGCTTCCAGCACGGCAAGAAGGTCTCCAACAACATCGACGAACTTGAGGGATTGATCGCCAGGCTCAGGGCCGCGGTTTCCCTGGGGGTCAGGCGCCTCACCATCAGGGGCGACTCCCAGCTCCTCATCAACTTCTCCAACAAGGAGTACATGCCAAAGGACGAGCACATGGAGGCATACCTCAAGGAGGTATGCAAAATTGAGAAGCAATTCTTAGGTTTGGAACTGCAGCATGTAACGCGCGACACAAACAAGGAGGCAGATGACATCGCCAAGAGGGCTTCCCGGCGCCTCCCCCAGAAGCCTGATGTCTTCGAGGAACGACTCTTTAGGCCGTCGGTAGCTCCCCTTGTTCCCGACCTGGTGCTCTCCCGAGAGGAGCTGCCCGCGACACCCACCACGGGCGCCCCAGCCCGCGGCCTGGCTTCTAGGGCCTGTCTGCTCCTAGCACTCGAGCCTCAGGAGGGGTGCTGGACCGAAGAATTCAAGGTGTACCCGATTTAGGGCACCCTGCCGGAGAAGGAAGAGGATGCAGAGTGGGTGGCCCACCAGGCCACGGTATACTGCATCCAGGATGGCGAGCTCTACCAAAGGCGCCCGAACAACGTCTCCCTGTGGTGCATCTCCAAGGAGCAGGGGTGTGAGCTGTTGGCCAACATTCACGGTGGGGATTGCGGGCATCACTCCTCATTGCACACCTTCGTGGGCAAGGCGTTCCATAACGGGTTCTACTGACCCACTGCGCTCAATGACGCCGCTGACTGGTAAGATTTTGTGAAGCCTGTCAATTCCAGGCTAAGCAGATCCACCAGCCCGCTCACGGCCTCCAGACCATCCCGCTCTCGTGGCCATTTGCGGTCTGGGGGTTGGACATCTTGGGCCCATTTCCTCGAGCGCCCAGGGGCTACCGCTACCTCTACGTCGCCATCGACAAGTCCACCAAGTGGGCAGAGGTGGAAACTGTCTGCACCATCCCGACCGGCTCCGCAGTCAAGTTCATCAAGGGCCTTGTAAGATGCTTCGGGGTTCCCAACCACATCATCACCAACAACGGCTCCCAGTTCACGAGCAACCTCTTTAAAATATATTGTGCTAACCTTGGAACACAGATATGCTACGCTTCGGTGGCGCACCCGTAGAGCAATGGCCAGGCCGAGCACGCCAATGCGGAGGTCTTGAGGGGCCTCAAGACAAGGATCTTCAAGAAAAAGCTCGAGGCCTGCAGCAGAGGCTGGCTCGACAAGCTTCCATCCGTGTTGTGGTCCATCTGCACCACCGTGACCAAGCCCATAGGCGAGACCCCGTTCTTCCTCGTCTACGGAGCCGAGGCGGTCCTCACTCACGAGGTCAGACATCGGTCCCTACGGGTCTTGGCATTCGACGAGGCGTGCCAGGACGCCTCGCGGGGATGGACCTCGTGTTGGGGGAGGAACACCGTCGCCAAGCCTCGCTCCGAGCTGCAAGGTATCAGTAGGCGCTGCGCGGTACCACGGCCGCTATATCTGTTCCAGGACCCTCGAGGTGGGTGACCTCGTCCTGAGGCGGGTGCTCTCCAGGGAAGGGCTTCACAAGCTATCCCCCATGTGGGAGAGCCCATTCAGGATCACCCGTGTCTCCAGGCCTGGCGCCGCGCGCCTGGAGACGCGGGACGGGGTTCCCATCTAGCACCTCTGGAAGTTCTACCCGTAAAGAAGGCTACGCGCCTGTGAAGGTCTCCGCTTGTGACACTCTCACATAATAATGAGTTGGGGCAATACATGCCCCGGAGTCTCCTGAGCGTCACCCTTGGGCCTCACGGGGGCTCGCTCCCATGTCCTGGTGGCATCACTTAGCTCCGCGTTGGTGAGAAGACTAGTATAGGTGTCGGACGCGGGTGTTCTTTTGCTTGTTTTCTGTATCTGATTTGCGACTTCTTGAATAGAATTTGGAGTTTCAGTGTCTCTTTTTGGGGGTTGGGAACATTTATTCTGGCCTTGTTCGATTCTCTCAGGCTCTACCTCAGGAGGTGTGGCAGTTGCCCGTCACTCCTCCTCGCGTGTCCCGCGGGCGGGGGCTGGGTAGGTGTGCGCGCTACAGGCCTGCCCGTGAACACACCTCGCCAAAGCCTCAGTCCCTAGACTTGTGGCATATCTGTCCTCGCACGACGCTCTCGAACGAGCTCGCAGGCACTACATCTCCGAGGCCTCCTAGTTCTACAGCTACGAGCCCCCGCTCCTGAAGCCTGGTGACCACCGGGTCACCCCTCAATGAGGAACGCTCCCGCGGCGCGGAAGTTCATCACATGAACTCTAAGATAAGTTATCCCAACCACAAACAATGGAAACACGAGTATCAGGAGGAAGCATAGAAATAATAACATAACGGCACAAGAACCATAGTCCATTACATGCCCAAGTAGGGCCTCCTACTTCTTCCTTTTTGCAGCAGAAAGAGAAAGAAAAAACAAAGGCAGGCGCACATCGACAGCAGCTCCTGAGGTACCCTGGCTAGCACTGTGCCGCGAAGAAGGGCGGGAGCCGGAGCCGGGCTTCTCTGCCACACCACGAACTCCGGGGGAGAGTTAGTTGAGTGGGACTGTGGCCGTGGTGGCCACCGCCCGCCTCACCTCCCCGTCGGGGACTCCTTGACCGCGGCTTCCACCGCAAGAAGACGCGCCCCCAAGACCGCTGGAGGCAGCGCCAACTTTTGAGGATGGGCGCCCACGCCCGCGGGGAGCCGCTGCCGGTGTCACAGCATACTTGCAAGAGCGATCGCGGCCCCTCTTGGGCGAAGGCGAGTCCGGCCCCTCCTAGGGGGCCTTTCCCTTCTCCGCGGCCGAGAACCTCCTCGTCGGCTCCATGGATGCTCTAGCGAGATGGTGGAGCAAGAGGAAGGAGAAGCAAGTGGCGAGAAGACAAATATGGGCAGGGGGCTCCGCCCGCTCCCCCATTTATAACTGAAGGTAGGTCAATTGTCATCCTCCCAAGATCTCGAGTAATGTTGGATTCCTCTGCACAGCAGGCATTTCTCAAGTCGGACGGTTACCGACGCGGCATGGGGAAGCGTGAGAGCCCACGTCTTATCAAGCGCCATGCATTGACTGGGTCCGCATGTGATTGGGGCCCGCGGCGTTCCGCACTTGCCCTTTGGCTTTGCCTCGAAGTCAAGTGCGAGCGCGCCTTGGGCCCGGGGGCTTCTGTCGGTGTTCTGGGAACCAGGGTACCCAGACCTATGATACATCTCCAACGTATCTACTTTTCCACACACTTTTGCCCTTGTTTTGGACTCTAACTTGCATGATTTTAATGGAACTACCCAGACTAACACTGTTTTCGGAAGAATTGCCATGGTGTTATTTTTGTGCAGAAATAAAAGTCTTCGGAATGACCTGAAACTCCACGGAGTCACGCTTTGGAATTAATAAAAAATATTGGTGAAAGAATCAACAGAGGGGGACCCACACCCTGTCCACGATGGTGCAGGGCGCCCCCCTGCCTCGTGGGTCCCCTGGACCTCCACTGACCTCAACTCCAACTCTATATATTCATGTTCAGGTAGAAAAAAAATCAGAGAGAAGGATTCATCACATTTTACGATACGGAGCCGCTGCCAAGCCCTGTTCTTCCTCGGGAGGGCTGATCTGGAGTCCGTTCAGGGCTCCGAAGAGGGGAATCCATCGCCATCCTCATCATCAATCATCCTCCATCACCAATTTCATGATGCTCACCGCCGTGCGTGAGTAATCCCATCATAGGCTTGCTGGACGGTGATGGGTTGGATGAGATTTACCATGTAATCGAGTTAGTTTTTTTAGGGTTTGATCCCTAGTATCCATTATGTTCTAAGATTGATGTTTCTATGACTTTGCCATGCTTAATTCTTGTTACTAGAGCCTGAATGCCACGATTTCAGATCTGAACCTTGTATATTTTCATGAATATATGTGAGTTCTTGATCCTATCTTGCAAGTAAATAGTCACTTACTACGTGTTATGATCCGGCAAACTCCGGAATGACAATAGTCGGGACACTTCCAGGTAATGACCGTAGTTTGAGGAGTGCATGTATTCACTAAGTGCTGATGCTTTGGTCCAGTACTCTATATTAAGGAGGCCTTAATATCTCTTAGTTTCCAATAGGACCCCGCTGCCACGGGTGGGTAGGATAAAAGGTGTTATGCAAGTTCTTTTCCATAAGCATGTATGACTATATTCAGAATACATGCCTACATTACATTGATGAACTGGAGTTAGTTCTGTGTCACCCTATGTTACAACTGTTGCATGATGAATTGCATCCGACATAATTATCCATCATTGATCCATTGCCTACAAGCTTTTCACATATTGATCTTTGCTTAGTTACTTCTCCGTTGCCACTGTTATGAGTGCTACAAAACCGCTACTGTTACTTTTGCCACCGTTGCCGTTACTTCCATACTACTTTGCTACTAAACACTTCGCTGCAGATATTAAGTCTTTCAGGTGTGGTTGAATTGACAACTTAGCTGCTAATACTTGAGAATATTCTTTGGCTCCCCTTGTGTCGAATCAATAAATTTGGGTTGAATACTTTACCCTCTAAAACTGTTGCGATCCCCTATACTTGTGGGTTATCAAGATCTTTTTCTGGTGTCGTTGCCGGGGAGCATAGCTCTATTCTTTGAGTCACTTGGGATTTATATCTTTTGATCACTATGAGGAATTTGAAAGATGAAAGAACCAAGATTTTTCCCTCAACTACGAGGGGAGGTAAGAAACTGCCATCTAGCTCTGCACTTGATTCACCTTCTGTTTTGAGTAAACTTGGGACACCTACACCTGCTATTGATTCTGATATGTCGCATGTTATTGATGATACCACTTCTACTATGCAGGATGCTTATGATGATACTACTTCTTTGCTTGATAATAATGTGCCATTAGGTGAATTTCTTGACGAACAAGTTGCTAGGGTTAGAGAGAATGAAATTATTGAAACTGTTGATATTAATGAAAGTGATGATGAAGATTCTCCCCCTAGATATGAATTACCTGTTGTGCCTGAGGGTTATGTTATGGATGAAGAAACTGCTAGAGACCTTTTTGCTTGCAATGATAGATATGATCTTAAGAAACTGTTAGCTAAGCTGAAAGAAAAGTCTTTGAATGCTAGAATGAAATATGACCCTACTTTTGCTACTTCACCTATCTTTGTTACTGATAAGGATTATGAATTCTCTGTTGATCCTGAGTTAATCACTTTGGTTGAATCTAATCCTTTCCATGGCTATGAAGCTGAAACTGTTGTGCCACATCTTACTAAATTGAATGATATAGCCACCCTATTTACTCATGAGGAAAAAAATCGCTACTATTATATCCTTAAATTGTTTCCTTTCTCATTAAAGGGTGATGCTAAAATATGGTTTAATTCTCTTGCTCCTGGTTGTGTGCGTAATCCCTGGGATATGATTGATTATTTCTCTGCAAAATATTTCCCCTACTCATAAGAAACAAGCTACCTTAAGGGAATATTTAATTTTGTGCAAATTGAAGAAGAGAGTCTCCCACAATCTTGGGGGAGGCTTCTCCGATTACTTAATGCTTTGCCTAATCATCCTCTCAAGAAAAATGAAATACTTGATATCTTTTATAATGGACTAATCGATGCTTCCAAAGACCACCTGGATAGTTGTGCTGGTTGTGTTTTCAGGGAAAGAACTGTTGAGCAAGCTGAATTTCTATTGAATAATATATTGAGTAATGATAATTATTGGACACTTCCTGAACCAACTCCTAAGCCAACTCGGAAGAAAAGGGGTATTCTATTTCTCAGTCTTGAAGATATGCAAGAGGCAAAGAAATCTAAGAAAGAAAAAGGTATTAAAGCTGAAGATGTTAAGAATTTACCACCTAATGAAGAAATACATGGTCTTGATAACCCTACGCAGGTAGTAAAGGTAAATTCTCTCTATGGATTTGATAAGTGTGAAATCCCATCTACTAAGTTTGCTAGTCAACGCTTGGATGAGTTTGATAATTTTATTGTTAAACAAGAATACTTCAATGCTTACTTTGGTAGACAATTGAAATGCAATGCTTGCATGGTTGAACACTTGAGTGATTATATGTCTAGATTTAAAGGTGATCTTAAGATTATTATTAAACATGCTTCCATGGTTATCACTCAAGTAGAACAAGTACTTAAGGCACAAGATTATTTGCTCAGTGAGTTAAATAATAAGAACAATGATAATGTTGTTCGAGTTATGACTAGAGGTGGTCAAATGACCCAGGAACCTTTGTATCCTGAGGGCCATCCTAAGAGAGTTGAGCAAGATTCTCAGAGAACTAATATTGATGCACCTAGTCCTTCTAAGAAATAGAAAAAGGAAAATGATAGGACTTTGCATGCTTCTAGTGAACCTGTTATTGACACACCCGAGAATCCCAATGATATTTCTATTTCTGATGCTGAAACACAATCTGGTAATGAACATGAACCTAGTGATGATGTTAATGATGATGTTCATGTTGATGCTCAACCTAGTAATAACAATGATGTAGAGATTGAACCCGCTGTTGATCTAGATAGCCCACAATCAAAGAATCAACGTTATGATAAGAGAGAGTTTGTTGCTAGGAAGTATGGTAAAGAATGAGAACCATGGGTTCAGAAACCCATGCCTTTACCTCCTAAGCCATCCAAGAAAGAGGATGATGAGGAATTTGAGCGCTTTGCTGAAATGATTAGATCTGTCTTTTTGCGTATGCGTTTGACTGATATGCTTAAAATGAATCCCTATGCTAAGTATATGAAAGATATTACTACAAATAAAAGAAACATACCGGAAGCTGAAATTTCCACCATGCTTGCCAATTATACCTTTAAGGGTGGAATACCAAAGAAAGTTGGAGATCCTGGAGTACCAACTATATCATGCTCCATTAAAAGAAACTATGTTAAAACTGCTTTATGTGATTTTGGAGCCGGTGTTAGTGTTATGCCTCTCTCTTTGTACCATAGACTTGATTTGAATAAGTTGACACCTACTGAAATCTCTTTGCAAATGGCCGATAAATCAACTGCTATACCCGTCGGTATTTGTGAGGATGTGCCTGTTGTGGTTGCAAACATTACTATTTTAACGGACTTTGTTATTCTTGATATTCCCGAGGACGACAGTATGTCGATCATCCTTGGTAGACCCTTTCTGAATACTGCAGGGGATGTTCTTGATTGCAACAAAGGCAATGTCACTTTTCATGTTAATGGTAATGAGCATATGGTACACTTTCTGAAGAAACAACATCAAGTTCATAGTATCAATTCTATTGGAAAAAATTCAACGATTACTATTGGAGGTTTTGAATTCCCTCTTCCTACTATCAAAAAGAAACATGATATTCTTATTGTTGGGGACATGCATATCCCCGTTGATGTAACCTAGTGTTATTCGAAAATTCTTTGGTTCCATGTTATTCGGAAGAAGTTTGTTAACAAGACTTGATCAACCTTATTAGTGGGTTCCCTTTGATGAGCATGAGATGGATGAAGTTAGAAAGCACAACCTTCTGTACCCTCCTTTTACTTTCTGTTATTTAGATGTAATAAAGCAAAAATAGTATTTTCTATCTGTTTCTGAATTATCCGTGCAATAAAAAAAATACCCCAAAAAAAAGTTCTCCAAATGCCCTGAAAATTGAGTATGATTTTTTGTAAAATATTTGAGAATTTCTGGCACTTGGAACACACCAGGGGGACCCACCATTTGGTCACAAGGGTGGAGGGCGCGCCCTACCCCCTAGGCGCGCCCCCTGCCTCATGGGCCCCATGTGCCCCCTCGACTTATTCCAGCACCCACACACTTCGTCTTCCTCCAGAAAAAATCATCCCATACCTCAAACTCGTGTTCTTGCTCGTTTTGCTACCGTTTTATCTCCTTGCTCAAAGCTCCATTCACAAAACAGCTTTGGGGGATTGTTCTTTGGTATGTGATTCCTCCAATGGTCCAATTAGTTTTTGTTCTAGTGCTTTATTTATTGCAAATTCTTGCTGCTAAGGTGACCCTGTTCTTGAGCTTGCATGTCAAATTTATATGCTCTAAAGTAGTTTTAATGCATGATATAGCCTATAGGCACTTGTGGGGGTAGTTGCTATCAATCTTGTTGAGTTTGCTTCACTTTTATTTTGAGTTACTAAAAATTTCAGAAATTTTTCCGAGGAAGAAAATGATAAAGAGATTGTTGAGAGGATCCTCTAGCCAAAGCTCAAAGGAAAAGTATAATCAAGAGAATAAAAAGACCAAGTACAATCTTCCTCGCACCACGGAGGTTCGGCCGTGTGAATGGCCTTGTGATGTATTCTTGAGAGTCGCCAAAATTCATGACGACTTCTATTATTTGGCTGGGAATGCAGGCCTCACTGACTTCCTCCATGCCCAGTGTGAACAGTATCTCCTACTCACTAATATTTTTGTGCAAAACTTTCATTTCCATGCTAGAAGATCACCACCTTTGGTGGATTTTTATTTATATGATGAGTTTAAGGAGATGTCACTATATGATTTTTGTGTGGTTTGCAAGTTGCCCTTTGAGGGAAGCATCGAGGAACCACATCCTAGAGATGTGGATGAATTCATTGGTCAAATTGCTGTAGGGGAAACGAGAAAAGTTTCAGATGCAAGGACTACTAGTATACATTTTCCTGTTCTACGCTACTTTGCAATATTTTCTAGTAGATGCTTAATTGGTCGCGGGAACAGTGGGAGCCTTAGTGCTCCTGACCTTGCTATTTTGCGCCATGCTTTATTTCGTGATACAACTTTCAGTCAAGGCGCTATTGTTGCTAAACGGTTAAGTCTGAACCGTACAAAGGGCCCCATCTTTGGAGGTATCTTTGCTTCACACCTTGCTAAACAATTTGAGATACCTATTAGGCATTATGAGAAAGAGGAAAAGTTGTTTCCCACTATTTTGCTAGACTATAAGAGTATGGTAGCACATGACTTTATTTTTGAAAATAAGAAGATACTGCCATGCAACTTTCCACCGTTCCGTTCATATGACACGCATTACTTTTGTCATATTGCTTTTTGCATGATCATGTAGTTGACATCGTATTTGTGGCAAGGCCACCTTCATAATTTTCATACATGTCGCTCTTGATTCATTGCATATCCCGGTACACCGCCGGAGGCATTCATATAGAGTCATATCTTGTTCTAGCTTTGAGTTGTAAATCCATAAAAGTGTGATGATCTTCATTATTAGAGCATTGTCCTACTGAGGAAAGGATGATGAAGACTATGATTCCCCCACAAGTCGGGATGAGACTTCGGACTTTACAAAAAGAAAAGGAAAAAAAAAGAGAAAGGCCAAAAATAAAAAAAAGGGAAGGCCAAAGAAAAAAAAGAAAAAAAAAGAAAAAAAAGAAAATGAGAGAAAAAGAGAGAAGGGACAATGCTACTATCTCTTTTTCCACACTTGTGCTTCAAAATAGCACCATGATCTTCATGTTAGAGAGTCTCATATGTTGTCACTTTCATATACTAGTGGGAATTTTTCATTATAGAACTTGGCTTGTATATTCCAATGATGGGCTTCCTCAAAGTGCCCTAGGTCTTCGTGACCAAGCAAGTTGGATGCACCCCACTTAGTTTCTTTTGTTGAGCTTTCATATATTTTTAGCTCTAGTGCATCCGTTGCATGGAAATCCCTACTCACTCACATTGATATCTATTAATGGGCATCTCCACAGCCCGTTGATACGCCTAGTTGATGTGAGACTATCTTCTCCTTTTTTGTCTTCTCCACAACCACCCTTCTATTCCACATATAGTGTTATGTCCATGGCTCACGCTCATGTATTGCGTGAAAGTTTAAAAAGTTTGAGATTATTAAAGGATGAAAAAATTGCTTGGCTTGTCATCGGGGTTGTGCGTGATTAAATACTTTGTGTGATGAAGATAGAGCATAGCCAGACTATATGATTTTGTAGGGATAACTTTCTTTAGCCATGTTATTTTGAGAAGACATGATTACTTTGATTAGTATGCTTGAAGTATTACTATTTCTTATGTCAATATGAACTTTTATTTTGTATTCATTTGGATCTGAACATTCATTCCACAATAAAGAAAATTACATTATGAATTATGCTAAGTAGCATTCGACATCAAAAATTCTCTTTTTATCATTTACCTACTCGAGGACGAGCAGGAATTAAGCTTGGGGATACTTGATACGTCTCCAACGTATCTATAATTTTTGATTGTTCCATGCTGTTATATTACCCCTTTTGGATGTTTATGGGCTTTATTTTACACATTTATATGATTTTTGGGACTAACCTACTAACCGGAGGCCCAGCCCATATTGCTGTTTTTTTGCCTATTTCAGTATTTCGAAGAAAAGGAATATCAAACGGAGTCCAAACGGAATGAAACCTTCGGGAGCGTGACTTTTGGAACTAACATGATCCAGGGAGCTTGCAGTGCAAGTCAAGAAGCTTCCGAGGGCCCCACGAGATAGGGGGGCGCCACCCCCCCCCCTATAGGGCGCACCCTCCTGTCTCATGGGCCCCTCGGGCGGCCACTGACGTACTTCTTCCTCCTATATATACCTACGTACCCCGAAAACATCCAGGAGCACCATGAAACACAATTTCCAGCGCCGTAACCTTCTGTATCCGCGAGATCCCATCTTGGAGCCTTCGCCGGCACTCTGCCGGAGGGGGAATCGACCATGGAGGGCTTGTACATCAACATCCTTGCCCCTCCGATGAGTTGTGAGTAGTTTACCACAGACCTAAGGGTCCATAGTTATTAGCTAGATGGCTTCTTCTCTCTTTTTGGATCTCAATACAATGTTCTCCCCCTCTCTTGTGGAGATATATTCGATCTAAACTCCTTTTGCGGTGCGTTTGTTGAGATCTGATGAATTGTGGGTTTATGATCAAGTTTATCTATGAATAATATTTGAATCTTCTCTGAATTCTTTTATGTATGATTGAGTTATCTTTGCAAGTCTCTTCGAATTATTAGTTTGGTTTGGCCTATTAGATTGGTCATTCTTTCCATGGGAGAAGTGCTTAGCTTTGGGTTCAATCTTGCGGTGTTCTTACCCAGTGACAGAAAGGGTTGCAAGACACGTATTGTATTGTTGCCATCGAGGATAACAAGATGGGGTTTATATCATATTGCATGTGTTTATCCCTCTACATCATGCCACCTTGCTTATTGCGTTACTCTGTTCTTATGAACTTAATAATCTAGATGCAGGCAGGAGTCGGTCGATGTGTGGAGTAATAGTAGTAGATGCAGGCAGGAGTCGGTCTACTTGTTATGGACGTGATACCTATATACATGATCATGCCTAGATAATCTCATAACTATGCGTTTTTCTATCAATTGCTCGACAGTAATTTGTTCACCCACCGTAATACTTATGCTATCTTGAGAGAAGCCTCTATTGAAACCTATGGCCCCCGGGTCTATCTCTTATCATATTTGCTTTCAATCTACCTTTATTTGCATCTTTACTTTTTGCATCTATATTATAAAATACCAAAAATATATCTATCTTATCATACTATCTTTACTAGATCTCACTTTCGCAAGTGGCCGTGAAGGGATTGACAACCCCTTTATTGTGTTGGTTGCGAGTTCTCAGTTTGTTTGTGCAGGTGCGTGGGACTTTTGAGGAGCCTCCTACTGGATTGATACCTTGGTTCTCAAAACTGAGAGAAATACTTACGCTACACTTTGCTGCATCACCCTCTCCTATTCGAGGAAAACCAACGCAAGCTCAAGACGTAGCAGAGTTTTTGTTGGGCCAAGAAGGTGAGAAGCCAACTTGGGATCGGTCCAAACAGGGAAATATCATGTGATCCCATACTCACTAGTAGTTTCATGCATATGACACTAGTCTATGTTACTACTCCCTCCTTTCCGGTTTATAGAGATGTTTAGAGTAACATAGTAATACGTTACAGTGTAAGTTACTCACCACTATGACCAACCTTGGCCTCTCCCAGTGCTCCATCATGTATAGCTGCTAAGCCTGCCACGTAGGCATAAAATATGATGTGGCAAGTTAATTATGAAGAGAGAGGCTAGTTTGGTGACCCCAGGAAGAAAGGCGGAAAGACAGTTTCGAGTCTATAGCTAATTAAATGAAGCAAGCTTAGCAACAACAAACTAAGAACCTACGTGTTGGAGACTTGAGTTGCTAAGACATTTAATGCACTTAGCACCTCATCTAAGCACATCTAAGCACTTAGCACTTACCACCCCCTTGACTGTGGACCTTGACGGTGTACGTCACCTTGTGTCCAGATCTGAGATGCCACGTGTACCAGATGAATGACTCCAAGCTCGACCACCATGATGCAAGAGGTGCGAGCCGAGGAACACTGTTGGAGACACCCCCCTCAGACTAGCCACAGTGGGCAGTAACATAGACTAGTAACATGCTCATGTTACTAGTCTATTTTACTACCTCTGTAGTAACATATGTGTGGTAACATGCAACACTTCATTTATTAGGCTATAGAAACATCTTGCCTTGATATGTGTGATGTTACTACTTTCCTGTCTTTCTTCATTTATTGCTTGCCACATCATCTACTTTATCTAGACATGTGTGATGTTACTACCTATGTTACTCCCACTGTGGGTAGTCTCATATTTTTCCTTGTCATCATCTGAGTCCTAGAAGATCTCACCCACATCATCATTAGGTATGCAGCTGCCTTGATAGACAACGTGCACAGAAGGAGTAGAGGCGACTAGGGATGCACCACATCCTGGGCACTTCGTATGTGCTCGTGTGCATGCAGCGTGCGTGCTTTTCCATCGGTGCTAGCAATAAGGCTGAGGCTGCGGTCATCTTCGTCTCCGACTAGTCGTTGAGCAACGATGGCAAAGAGGTGCTGCAAGAGATGCGTAGGCGCCGTTGCGGGCGAGCTTCGCCGTAGCACGATGAACCGGATGTCGCCGCGGATGGCGCACGCCTCCATGCGGCTGAGTGTGTGCGCATGCATGTGTTATTCACATGCATTTTGTGGCCGAGTGTGCATGCATGCATGTGTTGTGTACGTGCGTTGTGTGCTCCATGTTGTGCGCATATGTGCATGAGTTGGATCGGCATGAGTTAGTGCGTTGGCGTGTGTACATGCGTGGCTTCATGCATCATGTACATGTGTGGCTTCTTGCATGGTTATCAATATAAACTATAAAACATCTTCAACTTAGCATCCTGATGTATCGTCTCTAGTGGTTAGCAAAGAGTTCATGTTCTTTTACTTGTTTATAGGTGGGCAGGCTGTAAAAAACAGGGGAAAACGCGCAAGGTTCCTTGAAGACGCTCCACCACGAGGTTCCTTGCTGCTTCTTGGTCTTCGGGAATCTATGTTCTTTAACTCTTTTTTTTGACGTGGGCTTTGTTCATCCTTTTGCCAAGATATCTAGCATCAAGGTGCATGTGTCATGCAAGAAAATGGAGATAATCAGATAAGCAGTGCGTAAGTGAGTTGTGCACTTCGATGGCACCTACTACACAATATTTTTTCTCCTCGATGGCATGTGAATAGTGCACATACTCAACGATGGAGCACGGGATGGTAGCCATGCCATGGTCATCCCTTTTTTGGAGAGAGTACATACTAAATAACTTTGATGTGTCCCGTCAACTCGCAGAATGACGAGAAGCTTGCTTACTACGCCTTCTCCCTCGCCAACGCATGCACGGTGGCTCACAACACGAGGAGAAACTTTTGCTTACAAGCGGTGGACGTGCAGCAGTTCATTTGGTGTCAGATTGCCAGAAGTACTACTGTAGTACCATCACTATTGTTTGACTTCCGGAAGAGGCGAAGAGCCAAGCGCAAGGTCACCTATTAACCTTAGGCTAGGCATAGTGGGAGTAACATAAGTAGGGGTACCTACTTTTTTATTCTAGAAACAACCACACACGAATATTGGATGGTAGCAGCACAACAACTGGATCCAAAATCGAAACCAACCAATGAACTACTACTACTAGTGAGCGTTTGCTAGTACGTATCATGTACTCCATCTATCCATGTATATAGGGCTTAATGCATTTTCTGAGACTAACTTTGGCCGTGTGTGGATCCATGGGTCAGAGTTAGTTTGAGCTAGTTGGGGCTCAAATAGCCCTAAAGTTTAGGATACTTTAGGGAGGTGGTTTTGGATACTTTAGGGCTATTTGAGCCCCCAACTAGCTCAAACTAACTCTAACCCATGGATCCAAATAGGGCCAAAGTTAGTCTCGGAAAACGCATTAAGCCCTATATACATGGACACACGGAGTACATGATACGTACTACTAGCAAACGCTCACCATTAGTAGTAGTTCAATTGTTGGTTTTGATTTTTGATTCAGTTGTTGTGCTGCTACCGGCGGCATTCGGGTGTGGTTGTTTCTAGAGTAAAAAAAGGAGGTACTAGTACTTACTATGGGAAAGGTGAAGTGATGGTTGCTTCGCTCGAGCAACTTATTACTCTGGGAATATGGGAGTACCAGCGGATTCAAGGAACGAGAAATGATGGTTGCTTCATCTGAGCAACTTACTGTGGCGAAGGTGGGGCTCTGTGATTTGACTGCTCACTAGTCATTACTACTGCGGTGCAACGACCGGGGTGAATCTTTCCCTGCAGTTGTGCACTCAATATTTCTGCATGGCAGGTGGAGCCAATCTCATGAAGGATGTCCCACATGTTGGTGAAACGAAGTTGAATTGTTTTTGGCATTGCTATCAATCCTTCAGGATTTGTTTATATGTATGCATAATTTTAATGAAATTGTATTGTGATGCTATGAAGGTTTTAACTTCGGTTCCCGCAGGAAAAAAAGGTTTGAAACTTAGGATTCATGTCTTTTGCCTCAAGATTATCTTGGTACAACATTCCATCAAATAGAAATGAAACTACCATGGCTGCTAATGCATCTCAATGGTTGGTAGATCAGCGCCAATATTCACATCACAACTGAAGACAAAGTTGTGAGAAGGTGTACAAATAAAGAAATATATATAATTGAGCGATGCTGTTCGTAGGCATGGCTCCATTTCCTTGGCACAGTGTTCATTGCTTGGCAGCTAGTTTCACCCAGCTCTGTAGCCAAAAAAGAGGTGTATGGAGGACACCACAATCCGATCATTTTGTGCAACTCCACTAAAATCGAGCGGACCATCCCTGTTTGCAAAGATATCCAGTCAGTGCGATTACAATAATAGTGGAACTAGATGAAGAAACATAACACACACAAATAGAAGTCGATCACCTCTACGATCTCTCTTTAGGACTAACTACTTGTTGGAGAAGATTAGGCGCGGAGTTGGATGAGGAGGATAGCAAAACCAATCTCCCTTTCTGCAGTCCCACACAAATGTAAAAACGTTGCCCGTGTGACATTTTGGCAGAACTGCACAAAACACTCTTAAGAAAAAATTGATTTGAGCAGTTCACCAAAAGGTTGCAATAGGAACGAGGTGAAAATGGATAGCCCTGTTTGCAAAAGGAGGTAGAAAGGAAACAATTACTACCCAATAACACAAGTTGAAGACACATACGTTGACAAAAAAGAAGCATATTCCATGTAATAAGGGAAAGATAGAACATGGTGGTTTATTAGAAATGGTTTGAGGACGAGATTGCAAGATGCCGGCCGAGATACGTTTTAAGCAAACAACTAAAGAAGATCCACATGCGGCAACATGGGAAGATGGGCAGTGGAGCAAGGTCGGAGGAAGCTGTACTTGAGGGTCGTCGGGATGTTACTAGGAGGGTGCCGGCGGCCGGGATCTACTCATACTGCGGCAGCGAGCAAGTGGCGAATGCCCTACCGCGCCGGAGCTTGGTCAGAGAGAACGGCGGGTACCGCAGATCGGGAGGTGCTACCTCAACACCGTCAAACGGAGAAACGATGCACATCCTCCCTTTTTCGTCGGCGGACGAGATGCGGCTGGATGACTGACCAACAGTGGGAGAGAGAGAGGCCACCGCCACCTTGTGTGATATGGTGTGATGAGAGACAAACCCATTTTTCCATTTTCCCCAAGGCAATCATTTTATATTCTGTACGTGCCTTTGAGGAATATATAATTAATACTAACGTGTCAAGTCAAACTTTGTTCCATCTAGGCATGGTACCCGACCCTCCTTCGAGTAAACAACCGCTACATGCATCAAATTATCACGTGGGCTGCCTTTTCGTACAGTAACGAACTCCACCGTGTACCCGTGCGGGTGTGGCCGGGAACGATACGTGAGTACATGTGTCCTGCGTGCACCTCTTCTTTAGGTGCAGGTATGTATGTGGGTGGGTGTGAGAGAGATGGTTTGCGTGAAACAAAGGCAATGTGTCGATGATATCTCAAACAAAAAAACGTAACATATGCAATGTGTGTGAAACGGAGTCATGGACGTGAGATATCAATAGAATTCAAAACAGGGATGAAGTGTGTGGCTGTGCGATCGATAAAGAGTGCCATCGAATTTGTGTTTGCCCATGCCAAAGATATAGGGTGGCTCACCTACTGGAATTTTGGAGGGCAAAGGTGCAGTTTTTCTTTGTGGCATGGATACCTACCTACAACATTCAACTATCGGTGTGGGGGGGGGAGGGGGCAGAGACCGATCGACTAGTATATGTGTGGGGAAGGAGAGAGACATAGCTATGTATTGAGGGAGATCGATTGGCATCCATGGATATGTGTAGCAGAGGAATAAGGTTGGGAGAAAGACAAAGGTAGAGTGTCGGAGGGTTGGTGGTGGAGTGGCGTCTCACAAATGGTGGGAGAGGCCTGCTAGACAAACGGAGGGTACGAGTGCAATATCAATAAGAGAGGGCGGGGGATGTTTGTCTGTCTATGCACGTGTGTGTGAGAGACAGGTTGGGAGGTATGCAAGGATGATGAGGGGAGACAATATGGTTGTGGTAAGCATACATAACTACATAGGAAGATCAACCGTCATGTGTCCGAGAAAGGCAGAGACATAACTAGCGAGCTAAGTGTATCGGTGCGTGGGGAAAACAAATTATAGTCGACCTGGCTATATGTAGGGAGATCGGTACATATACATGCATGCATGTGTTAGAAGCAAATAAGGTCCGAAGAGACAAACATGGGGAGAGGGTTGCGGCTAGGAGGTGGTGCAAGAGGCCTACCATGTCGAGGGGGGAGGAGTGTGCGAGTATGAGATCAATGAAAAGAGGGGCGGGAGTGTGCACCTGCGTGGAACCGTATTGGACATAGGGGGCATGGATGGCGAGAAGAGAAGAGGGGGAGTATATATGTGTTTGTGGTAGGCACACTTGGCTAGAGAGGTATATCAACCGGTGTGTGCTGGAAAGAAGGAGCCGGGGGGCCTACACACACCGCGGGTGAACGACCTAAAGAGAAATAACGAATGTGCGCGATGGAGGGGACGCTGAGGGAGGGTGAGAAGGGGCGGGCGTGCGCATGCACGATAGAAAGTTAGCACTAGCTAGCTACAAATAGAAGAGGATCATGAAGGTGTAAAAGATGAACAAAGATCATAATTCATTATAAAAAAGTGGATACGGATACTTGAAGAAGATATCATAATGTAGAACATTGATTATAATTTGGGCTAAGGTGTGGCTTTTGCAGCTCAGGGCTAAATACTTGTCATAATGTAGGGGGCGGGGCACTATACTTTGTGTGATCAACACGGTGTACGTATGGAACATGGTTTAGATTATGAATATATAGTTAGTACATCAAATGTACTATTATTTGGAATCAACATCAAGTGTATTCAAAAAATAGAATTCGAGTTCATATAGTACACATAGTTCATAGCAATCTCTATAGTAATCATGTGGTGTGTTATTAAGGTAATACCCGAATGATGGTTAAAGTTGGCAATAATCATGATTGTAGATTCTTATTGAAATAGAGAAACGAATTCAAATTCAGTTTGAATTGCAGCGGTAGTATAGACATTTGGAATGCACTAAAATGTTGGTATGAGTAGGTTACATGCATTATACAACCATCGAAAAAATTTAATTGGACATAACATGGATTCATACTCCCTCCTTCCATCTATATAGGGTGTAATGCGTTTTTTAAGACCGCCTTTGACTATTGACAAGATTAATTGTACATGACATGCACAATGTGAAAATTATATCATTGAAAGCTCCTTTCACACACAAATTTAATTGTGTGCTTTGTGTAAGTTGCATGTCATATATTATTGCTCTAATATTTGCTCAAAGTTAGCCTCGAAAAATGCATTAGGCCCTATATAGATGGAAGGAGGGAGTAGCTTTGAATAGCATTTGTATAGTAAAACGGGACAAGACTCTCTCTTTGTGTGGTGTGAATAGTTTTATTTTTTTCATTTTTTTGGTTGAGGGAAGTGCGAATTGATTTGGTACGTACAAGTACAATATTACACATTAGGCTTGTCCCTAAAATTCAATCCGCGCGTTGTTATATCTCAAAAATTCAGATATCGTGCTCCCAAAACTGGCGCCTTCACAACCCGCACATTGCTATCCCGAAATTACAACGCGCACAAAAACTCCCTCCATCTGCCAAATCCCGACACGCGGAATCCCCCTTCTAACCCTGAGCCGAAAGGGCCACTAGTTCAAATCGGTGGGGGGTACTTTTATAACACACCGTACATTTTGGACAAGCGCGTCCCTAAGTCATGGTTCCCCCTCCCAGGCCGCCATAACCTCTCTGCTCCAGCTGCGAAATCCCACCCTCCTCCGTCCGCCACCTCATAGCTGCCCAGCCAGAGCCTCTTCCCCGACAACGTCGTCCATCGCAAGAGCTCGACGTCCCTCGTCCACCTCCCCGGATGAGGATCTGTCATCCATATTGTCGTCCCGCCGGTTCATCTCGCCGCTCCAACGATCGTCTCGTCTATCGTGGCTGCTCCATCCCCACAACGCCGCCTTAACCTGCTCCACCAGAATCACAACATCCTCACTGACTCCTCGGACGAAGCCGAGGCCTACTCGGCACCACCAAAGAGGTTGCACACTCATCGCATCGCACCTTCTCCTTAACTCGACCTCCCGGCACCGATGGTGCTCCATCTCGCACCCCGATGGAGCAGCTACCTCGTAGCCGGCGCCATGGGCGACATCTCCATGGTGGATCTCCCCCAGTGCGAGGCCCCTTCAGCGGCGGCGTCCATACTAGCCAGATCTGTTGCTGCTGCTCCAGCTCTCGCTCGCTTGCTCGCGCTGCTGCTGCTGCTCCGGCTCTTGCTCGCTTGCTCGCGTTGCTGCTGCTGCTGCTCTCCCCCTTGCTTCTGCTGCTTCTCTGCTCCGATTTAGCTACACTTTAGTCGACTGAATCGACTTTTGGGTCAGTTAATTTTTAGGGGGGGGCTCGTTGGAGTTAAGGAAGAACCACCTGAAGGAGGGAGGGGGGCTCGCTGGAGAGGTACCCCACTATCTATCTTAGGGTTCAGGGTGGGGGCAGTGGTCGCCGGCGGTGGGGGGGCGCGGTGGTGGGGCGGTGGCGTGGGGATTGCCGGAGAAAAATCTCCGTGCAGGGGGGCTAGAGGGCTGGCCAGGGCGGCGGTGGACCGGCGGTGGGGAGTTGTTTTGGGGCGACGAGGCGGCGCTGGGGCCGGCGGTTCAGTCGGTGGTGGCTGGCGGCTCAGGGGGGTGCAGGTTGAAGATGAACTGCAGGCCCTCCCTAAACTACATGTCAAGTGCCTCTCTGCTACATTGCGTTCAGTTTCGATAGTAACATTCAGATTCCACAATAAATTTCAGTTTCGACAGTTAAGTTCAGAGTCAACAGTTTTTACCCCATCTGTTGTAGTCAAGTGGTTTTTGGTGATGTAAATTTTACATCTATTTTACATCATCTATTGAAGATGCTATTAGAATCCCACTTGAGATTAACGATGTATGTCTTGTGCTGCTTCAGCCTTGACGTCTTACGGCTCACCGGAGCTGCTCCAACGACAGAACGATCCATCACAACAGAGCAGTGCCCTGGACACCGTCTACAGATTCCTCAGATCTTCCTCCACACCTCCGACAGCCACCTCTACCTCAACTTCTTCAGTGACCAACCCAGTGATGATGAGGTCGACATGGCTACGGCAAAGAGGTTGTACACTTGTTGCATCACTTATTACTCTACATTCATGTAGATCCATTAGGGCTATTTTTGTTCAACGGAAAAACATAGCAATAGGAAATTTTCCTATGGCACTCTACAATTCAATTATTCATGCATTTTGTTGAAAGGAATGGAGAAAAACATCCACCTGGACCTACTTTTCAAAATCCTATGCATGAAAACAAGACCAAGTGCATTAGTGGCAGGATAACATTCTAACTGTACAGGCTTTCATATGGTTTCACTTTATTTTGGCCATGCTTCTTTGCATTCCTATGCTCTTCCAAATCATGTGAACCAAAAACCCGAGTTGACAGAAATCCTGTGTTTACAAATGCTCTGATTACAATGTGCATTCCTATCCTATTCCGGTGTTTTTTCTATCCCTGCGTTATTAGAATCATGCAAGACAAATCATCCCTTACAGAATTACTTCAGTTATAGGTAGGTGTCAAAGGGAACTTTGTGTGGTTTGTCCTGCTCCTGCCGCGACGTCGTCCAACTCACCTGAGCTGCTCCATCGACAGAAGCATCCACCAAACCAGACATCACGACTCCTGACCGTCTTCCGCCGCCTCAGATCTCCTTCCCTGCTGCCGGCACCCACCGCAACGGCATCACCATCATCAACTCAACAGATGAACCTGAGGAGTACATGGGTCCACAAGAGAGGTCGCACTCTTTTGTTTCTGCTTATGTTATGCATTGCTTAAAATTACCTGCTACTTTATCATCCTGTTCACCTCTTAGACTCCAAGTCAGGTCCAAATTAATGTTCAAACTTGAGTTCTAAATTAGTTGTGGGGCACATGTCGAGGCAGCAATGAATGGTATCTCTGTCTAATATCTGGTTCACCTAGGGTGTGCCTGTGTTGTTCATCTTGGATCCATCCACTGGTTGTTACCATCACTCTAAGTTTCTGCATGCTCTCCTTACATAATCTCACCATATTTTTTTCGTATGCATGTCAGATATTGTACACAATCATGCTGAACATGTAGAGAAAAAGAGAAAACTTTTGCATGGCAATACAATGTCATGCAGACATCACTCCATGGTGGGTTCAATGGCAAACCCTCCCCCCCTCTCTAGATTGTAATCCAGAGGAAAATATCTGTTCTGAGGCGGATTCAGACGCAGCTGGCCACTCCTATTTACCCTACAAGGTGTTTGCTCTACCTTAGCATGATGATGTTAGTCATATCATGCATATGTTGCCTTGTAGTGCCTACTTTTGACATCATATATGTCATCTGCTTAGTTTAGACATGTTCTATAATGCCACCTGCTTAGTTTCTACATCATATATGGGAATTATGCAGTCTCATGTCTTTTAGCCAGCCATAATATATGTGAAATGTGCAATGCCATCCTGTTTAACCAGGCATCATATATTTGAATGATATCTTTCCCATCCTTTTCTTCATTACATTTCCATTTGTTGACAATGTTTGTACATTAAACTACTCTTCCTGTGTATCAGCCATTTGGGTGGGAGATGGAAAAATCTGGAGTGAAAACAAGGCTTTCAGAGCAGATAGTGCTACATGTCGAAGCAGATCTCTTGTTGGGTCCCAATAGCTCCTCAGAAATGGATTCAGAGACAGATAACTAGTCCTATTCCCCCACCAAGGTGTATGCTCTAACTTGGCACGGTTATACTGCTCATATCATGCATATGGTGTCTTGCATTGCATAGTTTAGACATCATATACAGAATATTCAACACCATGTTCTTAGTTCAGACACTGTATCGAATGCCCTCTGTTTAGAATATAAATCACATATGTGAATTAAATCATGTGATCCTGATTACTTAGATAACATGTATGTGAATTATGCCATGCGATCCTATTTAGTTATTCATCATATCTTTGAATTATGTTATGCTATGCTATCCAGTTTAGATAGACATCATATATGTGAAATTATGTCATGCTATCCGTTTTAGTTAAACAATATACATTTCAACTATTTCATGCCTCTTTTTTTCCACACTATCTATTGCATCTGTCTCTCATACAATGTATGTACATTCAACTATGTTTCATGTTTATCAGCCATTTGAATTGGAGCAGGTGATGCCCGTATCTAGCAGAGTAAAAACACGGTCTTCAAATAAAATTGTGCTACCTCTTGGTGGAGATAGCACCCCGGTTGTACATGCACGAGAACCAACCCTACCACACATAACCCAGACTCTCGCAGATTGTACCCCTACTGTGATGGACAGAGAACCAGCTCACCCAATCTAACCCCAACCCCAGCAGATAGTAACCCAGTTCCTATTGACAGAACACCATCTCCACCACAGAGCTCCCAAACAAGAGCAGTTAGTAAGGCAGCTCCAGTGCCCAAAGGGCCAGTACTACTACGGGAACCCCAACTCCACCAGTTAGTACGCATATTCTTGTGGAGGAAGCACAACCAACCAGTCGTAGTTTAGCATCTATCACATTTGATGTTGTAAAATCCTATGTGCGTATCTTTCCATCTTGGAAATATTATACTGAAGATGAAGGAAAATGCCAGTTGCAGGTGTTTGTCCAGGAGTTATGTGTAAGTAATGTTATTCGTGGCAATTACTTTGCTTTGTCCCATACATCCTACCTCCATGATGGTTATAATACAGCAATTTTTCCCATTTTTCTCCATAGAGAAGGACCGATTTGGAAACTCAGGATGAGGTAACCTGTGCTAATACCTCTGCTGTCTTCAAGAATGCTTGGTGGCAGTATCGGAATTACCTGAAGAAAGCGTACTTCACCGGCAAAGAAACTCATCAATTTCCCCTACGTTCTCCTGAGACACATTTACTTGATGATGATTGGGAATGCCTTGTGCTATACTGGTCCCGAACCAAGAATGTGGTAAGGTCTACGAGCTCATTTTTCTATTTTTAAGTACTATATTCTTGCGTCTTAATGTACTATGTTCATGTAGAACAAGTGCTTAAACCTGAAGAACAACTGTTCTAATTTAAGATTCCATTGCTATCATGCATACTCCTTTGCTCTTGTATCACTGTATTTACTCATACGAACTTATTTTTAAATTGAAGGATCCAATCGAAACTCCAATGGCACAACAGGTATGTTCATGCATGTTTGTTTAACAGGTTTGCTCTTATCAATAGCTCTGTTTATTTCAGTTTCAATTGTGTATACAGTTGACTTCTCATATCATGCACATTACTAGCATCACAACAAAGCCAATAGTGTTGTTGTACATGTAGACCTATGGTACCCATCTGAAATCTTGTTATGCCGTGTAGTTTCCCACGCTTTGTATTCTTTCATTGATGCTTTGTCTTGAACTGATATGATTTGAACCATGTCTCTATTTTGATTTGGCAAGAAAATGAAGTGACCATAGGACACATATATATGTTTGTTTGATGCTTATCATGTACTAGTACTTAGCAATAGAATACTTGGTAGTTTAATCCTGTCCACCTTACTAATGAACTGGTTCACCGAAATGGGTTTCATATACTAGTACATGCTAAACCTGTTATGTGTCTGCTTGTTTCTTCTTTTAGAATGCTGACATAATATTGGGGAAGAATGCCTTTATTAAACAATGGTAAAGGAAGTAATGTAGATAAGGTTCACGATAGTGAATCCTTGTTGGTCTCCAACAAAGCTGATAAAACAGCTAAAGAAGACTATCTTGAAGACAGTGAGACAACCCCAAAGTCCTGTCTTGGTTTAGTGTTCGAGTTACTGGCCACTACCGCTTGCACAAGCTAGTCAAACTCACTGTCTGAATTAGTTAGGTTTCTTGAGTCTCAACTACAAGCTGAAAGGCATCGATCAGTTGTGCTGCGACAAGAAGCGGAAGGACCGCGGAAGTTCCTGGAGCATTCAGATGCATACTTTCTGGTGCAACAACAAGTGTTGGAGGATTTTAGCGCCAAACAGGACAAAGCTAATAAGCTTGCTAAGCTTATTTCCAGCATGGTGGATACCCAGGATAACATTTCTTGAGCTCTTCTGAAGTTGTTTCAGTTATGCTCTTGTTTTGCTACCACGTTTATTTGCACTGGTGGCCAATTTTGACGGCAAGTGTATGTAATATGTTGCTTTGTTCCCTATATTTGCACGGGTGTCAAACTTTGATGCCCAGTGGATGTAGTATGTGTAATAGCGGTAATAGGCTAGCGCTAGTTGCTTGCTTATTTATTTCCTTATTGTCTTGTTTAGTTGTTTGCTTGTAGTCATGGTAGTTCTTTTTCCGCGTTTTTCTAGTGGCCACAATAACCTATTTTTGGTAACTAGGCCAGAATAATCATGGCAACACACGGACTGGTGTAACCATGGGCCTCATGCAGGCCGTATGATCCATGGGCCTTCTACGGGCCGTAGGATCCATTGGTCTTCTATACGGGCCATAGGATCCATGGGCCTTCTACGGGCCGTAGGATCCATGGACTTTCTACGGGCCATATGATCCATGGGCCTTCTGCGGGCCATATGATCCATGGGCCTTCTGCGGGCCATAGGATCCATTGGTCTTCTACGTGCCATAGAATCCATGGGCCTTCTATGGGGCGTATAATCATTTCGCCAATCATCGGCCGTACTATTCGTGGACCATAACGGGCCGTTAATAGGCCGTATTTGATAACTCTATGAAAACATCCCAATGGGTTTTTTTGACATGAAAACAGCCCATCGGGTTAACGGGCCACAAACGGGCCGACTGTAACCACGGGCTGAATGTGGCCCACAACTAGAAAATGATAGTAACGGGCCGTAAGTAATCGAATGCTGGAAATGAGCCCAAGAATAAATGGGCCCTTAGAAGGCCGAAAGATAACATGGGCTGGAAACGGACCATTGGAATAATGGGTCGTTAATGGGTATAAAGTGATACATTGTTCATGACGGGCCAATTTCACCACGGGCCGTTAATGGGCCAAGAGTTACAAAGGGCCTCATATGGGCCGAAAGACGTCATGGGCCATACATGGGCCAGAAGTTAAAACATGCTAGAATCATATTGGACGGCCCAGATGACGCTACTGGGCCTAATTCGGATAGGTAGTAATGGGCCCTGGGTTAGTGAGCTGTAAATGGGCTATATGCGAACATGTCGTTAACAGGCTTTCCGTGGGCTGGCCCGCCACCTTTTGACCAAGTCAAATGGGTCGGCCTTTTCACAAGAATGGGCCTCTATTGGGCCGTGCCACGTTTCGATGTATCATAGGCGCCTTCGATCCAATGAGTGGATGACATCTGTCCCAACAGTGAGCCAACATGTGTTTCCTCTAGCCAATTTTACACGTGGAAAATCCCATTTGTCAGGGCTGTTAACGGGTTATCGGATCCAAAACCGGACCCGATAGCTTAACGGCGAGCCATTACGGTGGATGCCACGTGTCAGTCACCCATGACGAAAGCACTTCTATGGCGCGTGATTTATCGTCATGGAAGTGGACACTTCTGTGATGATAATTTTTGTAATGTCATGGAACACTTCTACGACAGCACAGGTATGACTATCTTAATTCTGTCACAAAATCGTCATAGATGTACATGCATGACAGAAAACATGACCTACTGTGACAAGCACGTATCATCATGGAAGTGTATTTTTTGTCGTGACACCCCGGACTTCATGTTTGTGTAGTTTTCATCCAGGCTGACGCCGAGGGTTGTGAAGGAGAAGTGGTCGTTGAAGAACCGTATGTTCTCCTGAAAAGTCCTAGACTCCGCATCCGTGCTAGACAAAAGCCTCATTAGCTCCAGGATGGGATCTGGTTGCTTCAGCTCGATCTGCCCATTGCGACAGCAGAATCCCGGGGCCTTGGACACAAACTTCTTGGCCTTGCAGTGCTCGCAGTTCACGGCGTGCTTGATGATGTGTGTACTGTCGGGCAGGTTTGAGTACACATAGTCGAATGGATCATGGTCGACATAAGGATTCTGACTTGAGTATTCCAATTTGGCATGCTCCATGTCATCAGCAGCCGAGCCTACAAACAATGTTTATAATTGATGTGATACTCCCAAAGTGTGGATCTTGCTCAAGCTGGTGTACATACCTTCACTAGCAAACAGGTAATATTCATCATCAAAGAGGTTGTCCGGATTGGAATTATCATTCATCAGACCACTAAGGTAAGCTTCCATGTCGTCTGCCCAGGTTTGTAACCAATAAATGAGGCTTCGGTCTCAAGGCACACAAGGAGAGTAAGAATGGGAGTGTTATAGTAAGTATGCGAGTGTTACCTTCACTTCTGATTGTGTACTCCGGCATGCTAGATGAGGTTGAGGCACCGTGTGCTTCAACTTCGGTAGGATGTCCCGTTGAGCTCATTTCCGGGTTGGATATGGTCCTGACGTATGGGGTCTTCACCCTACCTGCAAAGCTTTCATTACGACGATCTGGCAGAGCCTTCCTCTCACCACGTGGTACATGCATATTTGGTTTTCACTTGCCACTTTTCTCCTGATGCTTCTTTGCCACCATACTTCCCTTGCAAGCTCGCTCTCTCGTCCTGTGCTGGGATATGGATGCATGACTCCGCTCGTCAGCTCTATTTTCTGCTATTATGGGCGGATCACTGGTTTGCTAGTCAGCACTTTTTACGTGCTCATTGATTTTCCCGGTGTTGTCATCTACAGCACAATCACCTAGGGTTCTGCTTAGGTAGGCACCTACAACATTTTTGAATCATTATAAAAATCTGACAGTGAATGATTACAAAATGAAAGATGATCGTTGATGGAAAACTACCATCGGTTTCGTTGCTGCGAATGTATGTGGCCGCCGACTTGACAGTAGGAGCATAATCTATTTGTTCACCTTCAGATTGATGCGTGTGGGTTGAAAGCATGAGAGTCGGCACACTCATTGCACGGCCCCCATCTAGTCACACATATTTGGACCAAAAGACTGGTGCTGCGTGAAAGTCAGACATTGTGCTAGTTAGATCTGGACGCGGCATTGCGATCGATTCAGCACACATAGTGTTTTTCTTTGCATCATACTTTGCCTTTCTTTGAGCACTCGACTCACCCTTCTCATCAGAAGTCATGCATTCTCGGTGTTGCATGCGCCATTCTATTTGTTTTGATTTTTTTTGTCCAAGATCGACCATTCCGTTATCCACATTCTTCCGATAATATGCTCCCCTCTATGTGTTTTCCTGCTCCCTTTGCCCATCCCTTAACCTTAAGTTATGCTTGTTTTCTTTATCATATTGATGCCTAGCTTGTTTTTTTATCATGAAAGACACCAGATGCAGTTGAAGGAGGCAATGGGGCATCATCATATGACAATAATGTATAGCTAGACGTTGTTGGGTTGGCTGGTTAAACAATAGTGTGAAAACATAATCAGACCATCATTCTTCAACAAGAATTAATGTAGTAGACAAACGCTTACTTTATATAGCTGCACGGTCTGGTTAAACAATGATGTATAGCTGGACATAGTTGGGTTGGCTGGTTGAAGCTAGATTTTTATCTAACGTATATACATATGTCGCCTACATTCTGAACTAAGAAAGTATATACAATCATCGTATTACTGAAACATAAAACATTCTTACCTGATTTCGCAAGGGCAGGAATATTTTCATCTTGTTGCTTGCTGCCTGCATCCTCTTTTTTTCTTTCGATAAGCAGCTCACCTCTGAGCCTTTATTTGCTCCTTTTTCTCGTCAAGGTCCACCGAGGTTGGTTGACACCCATTAGTGATATCACCGAGAGGTAACAGGGGAACATTTCGCATATCTGCACGGAGGGTTTAGGGTCTTCATTGTTCAACAAGAATTCATGTAGTAGACAAATGCTTACTTTATATAGCTGCACGGGCTGGTTAAACAATGATGTATAGGTTGATGTTGCTGGGTTGGCTGGTTGACTGAAGTTCTTGATCTAACATTTATTTTTTAAATAATCCCTCCGTGCACAAACCAAAAGTGTAAATATGGACTCAAAAGTCATGTGTCTAACCTATATCGACCTTCCAAAGTTTTTATCACTTGAACCAAAATGATGAGGAATTGCATATAGAACACAGTGGTCAACTATTGGTCAATTAGTATATTCACTATTTTTGGTCAATTGTTCATGGGGTTGAATTGCATGGAAACATATGTCGCCTACTTTCTTAACTAACAAATTATATATGATCATCGTATTGTTGAACCATAAAACATTATTACCTGATGTCATAAGGGCAGGCATATTTTCATCTTGTATCTTGCTGGCTGCCTCCTCTTTATTATTTCGATAAGCAGCTCGCCTCCGAGCCTTTATTTGCTCTTTTTTCTCATCAAGGTCCATTGAGGTTGGTTGACACCCATTAGTGATATCACCGAGAGGTAACAGGGGACAATTTCGCATATCTACATGTACATTGATATTAACCTTATATCGTAAGGGCTCGGAGGGAGTATATATACTATCATCGAAATGCGGACACATAAAACATTATTGCCTGATATGATAAGGGCGGACAAATTTCCATCTTGTTGCTTGACGGTAGCCTCCTCTTTCTTCTTTTGGTAAGCAACTCACCTACGAGCCTTTATTTGCTCTTTTTCTCATCAAGGTCCACCGAGGTTGGTTGACACCCTTAATGATATCACTGAGAGGGGACAGGGTAACATTTCACACATCTGCTTGTACATTGATGGTGCCCTCATCATTTTTTGTCGGATATTAACATTATATTGTAGAATGGAGGGAGTATATATACTATCATCGCATTGCCGACACATAAAACATTATTACCTGATATCATAAGGGCAGACAGATTTTCATCTTGTTGCTTGACGGTAGCCTCCTCTTTTTTCTTTCGATAAGCAGCTCACCTCCGAGCATTTATCAGCTCTCTTTTTTGTCAAGGTCCATAGAGGATGGTTGATAAGTATTAGTGATATCACTGAGAGGATGGCGTGGAACATTCTACGACCTCTTTTCCTTGTTATCACGTTGCATGCTAGCTAGTTCTTTTGTTAGATTACTGGGATCTGGCAACGAATCTACATTATATAGGAATGATATTGGAGGGTTGTCTGCATCATGTAAACATAACAAAATATTGGACCAAAATAAGGCAAAGTTGTAGGCATGATTTATCACATAAAAGCATAAAAGTAAGCTCTGTATATATACACAACCTTAATACATGCACTACTTGGGTAAATCTTGTGAACATCATCGGCTACAGGTATAACCCCTTCATTAGAGTCGTCAAGATTTGTCCCCTCCATCGGGCCTGCAACATCTCCTGTGATGGTGCTTGACATGTGTAACAAAATATGTAGCCGAAGATAGACATGGAGGTACAAATATACCTAGAGTATCATACGTGCTATCACCATTGTTCTCAAGGTCCATAGAGGATGGTTGATAAGTATTAGTGATTTCACTGAGAGGATGTCATGGAACATTCTGAGGCCTCTTTTCCTCATTATACGTTGCATGCTAGCTAGTTCTTTTGTCAGATTACTGGGATCTGTCAACGAATCTACATTATATATGAATGAGATGGAGGGTTGTCTCCATCATATAAACATAACAAAATATTGGACCAAAATAAGGCAAAGTTGTAGGCATGATTTATCACATAAAAGGCATAAAATTAAGCTCTGTATATATGCACAGCCTTAATACTTGCACTACTTGGGTAAATCTTGTGAACATCATCGGCTACAGGTTCCCTTTGTTAGAGTGGTCAAGATTTGTCCCCTCCATCGGGCCTGCAACATCTCCTGTGATGGTGCTTGACATGTGTAACAAAATATGTAGCTGAAGATATACATGGAGGTACATATATACCTGGAGTATCATATGTGCTATCACCATCGTTCTCAAGTATCATCCGTTCTGAGGGAGTAATATGGACTCCTACAAGTCACACTTTTGATACATTAGAATCGGTTGTGCCCAAGTTTGTTAGGTATGATTTATCACATAAAAAGGATAAAATTAAGCTATGTATATTTGCACAGCCTTATACCTAAACTACGTGGTTGGGTTGCTGTGTGGAGTATAATCCCTTTGTTAGAGTCGTCAACATTTGACCCCTCCATCGGGTCTGCAACACAATCAGTCTCCTGGGATGGTACAATGATGACGCCGTATGTTCTGTTGGCTTGCTGCATGGAGTCCCCATATGTAACTATTAAAAAAGGTCATGTCCAACAGACTCAGGTATATCGCAAATAATTGTAAACTGACTTTGCAAGTAGATCACGTGAAATACCAACATTATTAAAGGCCCTCTCCTATTGTACAGAAATTCAATCCATAAGGGCAGCTTGTTACAGATTTATGAGTTTACTATACATATCAAAATAGAAAGACATGTCCAACAGACTTTGCTACCTTTTAGATTTTTGTAAACTGACTTTGCTGGTTACATATTAAAAAATCAAGATGCTAAGATGTGATGTTCATTCTATTGCAGCTAGATGAAGGCTGTCGAAGAGCACAAGCACATCTTGCTATTGTACAAGACTTCAACACATAAGGGCAGCTTGTTACATTACAAAAACTCGTGATTGGTAAGGGTGTGAAATCATGAATGCACGGTTTGTGTTGCAAGGTGCTCAGACTCTCAGATTGCGACTTAACAGCAACTTTGTTCGTCTGTTTGTTTGCTTGGTTGTTTGTAGTTTGTTTCTGTGACCTGTTGTAAACTTTATAGCAGCTATTTGCAGTCTGACATACATCTGCATATACAATTGCATGATGCCCTGTTTTTGTAACAAAACTCAATGAAGTCATGGTTTATACTTGCTGTTAAGTCATGGTTAGAAGTTGTTGAAAGTTAGAGAAGTCATGGTTAAAACTCACAGAAGTCATGGTTAGAACTTCAGTCATTTGATTGAACCGCAGACATGTTGAAACCGTTCAACATACCTAGGGTTGAAACCACCCTGCATTCGCAGCAGCGCCGACGTGAGCTCCTACATCTGTGGTGGGGATCCAGAAACGTGGATGCAAGATCCGGCAGGGTCTTCTCGACGGGTGTCACGGCGACGGCGCTGACAAGTGCACAAATTGCACGATGGCGGCGATCCCATGTAGGCGAGATCCGGTGGGGTCTGCTTGATGGGATCGGTGGCCAGGCGATCCAGAATTGTCCGTGATCCCGTAACACGTAGGCGAGATCCGGTAGGGTCTTCTTTAGGGGATCGGCGGCAGGGCGACTCTGATGGTCTCAGGCGGCGGGCTGGTTCTTTGGGCTACGTGGGTGGATTTGGGTGGGTGTGGGGGTGAGGGAATGAAAAAAATAGATGAAATAAAACCGGACGAAACTGGTGGGACAAAAAAAGTCGTGGATGCAATCCTACCAAGTTAGACATTAGGAGTAGAGATAGCATAGCCACCACCATAGAAGGGGGGAGTCATCGAGCCCTTGAGAGACTGAATCCTCAGAGCTCATCACAAGAACAAGCCTCCTGAGCCTGTTCTTCCCCTTGTACTAGTTCATCCTCAGCCCCCCGCGAGGCTAATCCACCACAAAGTAGGAGTAGGGTTTTACATCATAAGGTGGCCCGAACCTGGGCAAACTGCCATGTCCTTTTCCTTCTTGTTCCTCGAGCTAGGTTGGGAGAGCAGTGAGTCGATCGGCATGACAGGTTGAGTTCTTCGCACACGCCCCTGAGTTCGAACCTTCTTGGGTCCGCGGAGCCCGGAATCCAACGTTAATTCCTGCTCGCCCTCGAGTAGGTAAATGATAAAAAAGATAATTTTTGATGTGTAGTGCTACCTAGCAAAATCTTGATCATATATCTAATCATGGCATGAATATTAAGATACGAATGATTCAAAGCAATTGTCTATAATTTTACATAAAGACATCAATACTCAGGCATCCCAACAAACAATAGTATCTTTCAAAATATCAACGCTAAAGAAAGCTATCCCTACAAAATCATATAGTCTTGTCATGCTCTGTCTTCTTAACACAAAGTATTTATCATGCACAACCCCGATGACAAGCTAAGCAATTGGTTCATACTTTTTAACGTGCTTCAGCTTTTTCAACTCCCACGCAATACATGAGCGCAAGCCATACATATAGCACTATGGGTGGAATAGAGTATGCTGATAGGGGTAAATATAGAGAAGACAAAAAAGTAAGAAAGTCTCACATCGACGTGGCTAACCAACGGGCTATGGAGATGCCCATCAATTGATATCTATGCGAGGAGTAGGGATTGCCATGCAACGAATGCACTAAGAGCTATAAGTGTATGAGATCCCAACATGAAAACTGAGTGGGTGCGCAATCTAACTCTATAATGAAAATTTTCCACTAGTATATGAAAATGACAACATAGGAGACTCTCCATATGAAAGACATGGTGCTACTTTGAAGCACAAGTGTGGAATTAGCATGCCCCTTGTCGGTGTCAAAACCGGCGGATCTCTGGTAGGGGGTCCCGAACTGTGCGTCTAGGCGGATGGTAACAGGAGACGAGGGACACGATGTTTTACCCAGGTTCGGGCCCTCTTGATGGAGGTAAAACCCTACGTCCTGCTTGATTAATATTGATGATGTGTGTTACAAGAGTAGATCTACCACGAGATCAAGGAGGCTAAACCCTAGAAGCTAGCCTATGGTATGATTGTTGTTCGCCCTACGAACTAAAGCCATCCGGTTTATATAGACACCGAAGAGGGCTAGGGTTACACAAAGTCGGTTACAATGGTAGGAGATCTACATATCCGTATCGCCAAGCTTGCCTTCCACGCCAAGGAAAGTCCCATCTGGACACGGGACGAAGTCTTCAATCTTGTATCTTCATAGTCTTGGAGTCCGGCCGATGATGATAGTTCGGCTATCCGGACACCCCCTAGTCCGGGACTCCCTCAGTAGCCCCCGAACCAGGCTTCAATGACGACGAGCTTGGCGCATATGTTGTCTTCGGTGTTGCAAGGCGGGTTCTCCTTCAAACTTCATGTTCCTGTCGAATAGTGTCCGGCTTCCTCATAAATGTTGCGCTCCTTGGCTTCTACGCCCAATAATGGCCTTCTTCCACGTGTCGTATGAATGCGAAAAGCTAGGGTATTTTTACATTTCTCCCCCCAGCTGTGCGAACGAGCCGCCTATAAGAGAGGTGAGGATCTAGATCCAACTCACACCATCCTCCTTCCGCAAGTTCTCATCGAAGCGCCTCTGTCAAAAATCCACTCTATCATGGACAGTCGACGCGGCTCCTCCTCTCGCACTCCCAGCCCTAAGCCAGGAGATTGGGGGAGATGCTCAGTTCCACACAGCGAGCTAGTCGCGCTCCAAACCGAGGGATATCTTCCCCCAGCCTTCATGGTTCTGGTTCGGACCGGACTGGCTACCTTCCGGGGTGGAAAGCAGGCAGAGAGCGTTCCCAACCCCTCCCAAGGGGAGCGGGTATGCTTCGTCCCTTATTTAATAAGGGGACTTGGATTTCCCATACATCCATTTCTCCGGGGGCTCCTGGAGTTCTACGGACTCCAGCTTCACCACCTTACACCTGCCTCCATTTTGCACATCGCGGGCTTTGTAGCTCTTTGCGAGCTGTTCATGGGCATCGAGCCTAATTTTGCACTATGGAAGAGATTGTTTTGCCTCATACCCCGTTCTCACAAGGGGTCGATATATTAAGTGGGCGGAGCCGAAATATGGCGCATCGCCGGGACCGGATATCCATCCGGCACCCCGAAGAAGGCGTCCGAAGATTGGCCTTCGGAATGGTTCTATATGGAGGATGCTCCTCTGCCGGATCCAGTTCGGATCGGCCTCCCGGAGTTCAGCAATGCCCCCTTGAAGAAACGCCTGAGTTGGTGCCCATGGAGCCCTCAACGGGAGGATGATGTGAGCGTCCATTATCTGATGGGCCGGATTAGGTTACTGGCCCACTCCGGATTGACCATGATTGGAATCATGGCCACGTGCATTATGCGAGGGGTGCAGCCGCTCCAATATAGGGGCCACCCCATGTGGGACTTCAACAGGGAGAACGACGCCACCCGTCATGGCCGCAAGGGGCCAGGATCGGCCGCGGATCTGGTGAAGATCCTGTCCGGCTTGTACAAGGGGGAGAAGGAAGACTTTCTCCAGACGAGCCCATTGAATGGGTTCTCCATGAATAACCCTCGGAGCTGGGTAAGCGAACGTTTATTCATTCGACCCGTGCTTTCGAAGTTAAATGCCTTACTCCGTGATTTTGATGCAGGAACTGCGTCGGGATGTGGAGCGCATACACAGTCCGGCTCCATAACCCGAGGATCCGGGAAGATCCCTTGATCCGGCCTCCGAAGAGGATCCGGACATAAAGGTGGATTTAATTGACGGGGTGTTCCACCAGCTCAGTATAGATAATGCTTTGGTCGCCATTACGGCTGACTACCCTGGTTTGTGTCCGGCTTCCCAGGTGAGTACGACCGAAGTTCTGACACCGTTGCTTTGTTAATGCTTATTTCTAACCACCATGCACCAATGGTGCTCGGCAGGCGGTGCCTCCACGGCAGGAAGCTGAGCTTGCGGTGACTGACCAAAAGGGGTCAGTTTGGCCCAGCAGGTGGAAGAGGAGTGCGGCGCGAATCGAAACGTCGCCGCAAAGGTATGGTGCACCATTGTCCTTTAAGGGAAAAAACTCCTGGGAGACATATTAATGCTCATGATTCTTCCAGGAGAAAAAGCGCTCGCAGGACTGACTCCGGAGAGGGTGCCCACCAAGCCTCCGCCAGCCAGGCTCCAACGCCTGGTCCGGAAGGGGAGGCTAGCACAAGGCGCGAGCCGGACGCTCCTCCAACGGAGGATGCCGACAGGTTGTCCGCCACCAGGTATGAGGTGGAGAGTGCCATGAATCATAGGCGCCGTCGGACAATTCTTCGTGATGCGTGTTTCTCCCCTGAGGCGTTAAATGCCTTTAATGCGGGAGACACGCACCTCCGTGCTGCTCAAGATGGTTTAACCAAAGCCACGGAGCAGTATGTAAAGGACATACGGGTTAGGAATTTTAATGGCTATATATGCCAGTAGCCCCCGAGACTTAAAATAGTTAAACTAACTGATTTAAGGATCATTTGTTATGCAGGATCTTACTGAGAAGAATACCCACCTGTCTCAGGAGCTTCAAAAGTGCAAGGCCCAACTTGAGGCCGCACTAGCCGCTGCTGGGGGAGCCACGGAGACCCCCTCTGGTAATTAATATTTTTGAAAAGAGAAGTAGTTAACAAAATGCGGCGTGTGTGTATAGTCTGACAATAATATTGCAGAGGGCGCCGGACTAGATCCGGACAAGCAACAGCTACTGCGCCAGTTGAAGGCCGGCGAGAGGGTGCTTACGAAGGTGCAGCAGGAGAGGAACAAACTCCAAGATGCCCACACCCAGCTTGGAGAAGAGCTAAAAGGTGTTCGGGCCCAGCTGTCTGGCTCCTTGAAGGAGAATCAGCGGCTTCGTCGCGGCATCTATAGTAAGTGCTTGAGCAAACTCTTTTGAAAAGAAGAGTTCGGCGAGGAAGTCGGTTAACAGAAATATTTCTGTAGGTGTGCTCACAGGTCGCCCTGCGGAGGAAATGCCTGGTTCGACGGGTGACCAACTTCCCGAGCTGGTGCAGCTTCTCGAACGTGTTCGGCAGGCGATGAGTGGCGTCGTGCAGGCTTTATGGCCTTCCGTCTCCCTACCCGAGGGCCTTGGAGGGCTTGCGGAGAAGCTTCAGGGAGCACAGCGACGCCTCCGTCTGTGGAAGATATCGGCCTGCCGTCAAGGCGCCAGGGAGGCCTGGGCCATGGTGAAGACGCGGTATCCGAAGGCTGACCCAAACCACATGGCCGAGGTCGGACCTGCGGGGCCTGACGGGAAGGAGATCCCTATGAGCTTGATGTACGGCCAAGTAGAACTGGCCACGAAATATTCCCAACAGGACTGTAAATTAGACAGCCTATTAGATGGGATTGAAGAGGAGTACAATCAGTCAATTTGACGATGTAATTTTGAAATGACGTGTAAAATGCCTTCTAGCCGGATTGTAGATCGTTTGTCTTTGCGGACCTTTTCACTTCAACCTCGGGACCCAACAGTCTGGAGTGTGTCCGAATACCCTTACGGTTATAGAAGAACCGGGGCATGCGTGGAGACAAGGCGTCGGGGTCATAATTGCTTTATCAGACAAGTGCCCAACTAGCTATGTTATATTACATGGTTAGTAAGAAACATCTTCCAGGGAGAATAGTTCCGTTAAGGGTTCCTTTCCCTGGGGAGGCATGCCCTAAAGTGCATGTCCGGACTGCGAAAATAGCAGAAAAAGCATCTGGGGGCAAATAAATAAGTAAGTAATAAATCATCTTTCAAGTCACCGACCGAATATTCTCTTAAGAACGCTAGCTTTCGGCTTCACCCAGTCTGAGGTACACATCCGGCTGACCCGGCAGTAACAATCGCAGAGGTGCTCCCTTTACCTCCTAGCCGAACAATCGGGAACGTAGGGGTAAGCACAGGAGCCAGGCAACCCAGCTTGGCCAAAACTTAAGTCATATCGATGCATATAATGGTGAATAAAAGGTACATGCGGAAGTATGACACATGTGTTGGGCATGAAGCCCGTATAAATAAGCTTCTGTTAAAGAAGCCCCCGGGTATAACGAGTGCGAGTAGCACATCGAGTAAGTGCGAACAAAGCGCAGATCAGCCCTCGAGAGGTTTGAGCTGAAGAAAGGAGAGGAGAAAGGAGGGAAAACAAATACAGCGAAAAAATAAGAAAGGTGGACGGAGGAAGGAGACGAACCCTGAGTCCGGCGCTAGGCGTAAAATCTTTGGAGACGGGCTGTGTTCCATGGGTTTGGCTCGAGTCGGTTGTCAGATGTGTTGCATAGACGGTATGCACCGCCGGTAAGGACTTGGTCAATGATGAAGGGACCTTCCCATTTGGGCTTAAGTTTGTCCTTTTTCTTGTCCGGCAGGCGTAGAACTAGCTCGCCAACATTGTAAGTTTTGGCCCGTACTTCTCGGCTTTGATATCTTCGAGCCTGCTGTTGATAAAATGCAGAGCGGGATTTTGCCACGTCGCGCTCCTCCTCTAAAGCGTCCAAACTGTCCTGCCGATCTAACTCAGCTTCTCTTTCCTCGTACATGCGCACGCGAGGTGAGTCATGAATTATGTCGCAGGGCAAAACTGCCTCAGCGCCGTATACCATAAAAAATGGTGTGAATCCGGTTGTGTGGTTTGGAGTGGTCCGCAGCCCCCAGAGTACGGAGTCGAGCTCCTCTACCCAGTGCGTGTTAGATTCCGTGAGGGACCGCACTAATCTGGGTTTGATGCTGCTCATGATTAGACCATTTGCTCGTTCCACTTGACCATTAGTTTAAGGGTGGTAGAATGAAGTGTAGTCGAGCTTGATGCCCATGTGTTTGCACCAGAGTTTAGCCTCGTCGGTCGTGAAATTCGTGCCATTATTAGTGATGATGCTGTGGGGGACGCCGAAGCGGTGTACTACCCCGGATATGAAGTCTATCACAGGTCCGGATTCTGCCGTTTTAACCGGCTTGGCCTCTATCCATTTGGTGAATTTATCCACCATGACCAATAAGTATTTGTGCTTGTGGGTTCCCCCTTTAAGGGGTCCAACCATGTCAAGCCCCCAGACCGTGAACAGCCAAGTAATGGGTATAGTTTTGAGGGCGGTGGGTGGCATATGGCTCTGATTGGCAAAGAGCTGGCGACCGACGCATCGTTGGACTAAGTCCTGAGCATCTGCCCGGGCGGTCGGCCAATAAAATCCTGTACGGAAGGCCTTGCCTACAAGGGCCCGGGCGGCGGCGTGGTGCCCGCCGAGTCCCGCGTGAATTTCAGCCAGGAGATTTCGCCCTTCCTCTTCGGAGATACACCTTTGAAGGATTCCGGTCGTGCTTTTCTTATAAAGTTCTCCCTCATGGACCTTGTAGGCTTTAGACCGCCGAACTATGCAGCGGGCCTCATTTTGATCTTTGGGAAGTTCCTGCCTAATTAAGTAGGCTAGGAATGGTTCCGTCCACGGGGCAATTACTGCCATTATTTCATGGGCTGAAGGTGTTATTTCATTGGCTGAGCCGCCGATCGTGTCAGAATTGTCTGAGTTAGGTGATGCAGCTGGCTCCGGATTGTTATTTCCGGACACCTCTTCCCATAATACGGATGGCTTAAAGAGCCATTCCAGGAAGATGTTTGGAGGGACGGCGTCACGTTTTGCGCCAATGCATGCTAACACGTCTGCTGCCTGGTTATTATCCCGGGCTACATGATGGAATTCGAGTCCTTCGAATCGAGATGACATTTTTAGGACGGCGTTGCGGTAAGCTGCCATTTTCGGATCTTTGGCGTCAAAGTCTCCATTTACTTGGGATATTGCAAGGTTTGAATCCCCACGCACCTCTAGGCATTGAATGCCCATGGAGATTGCCATCCGGAGGCCGTGTAGAAGGGCCTCATATTCGGCTGCATTGTTGGAGTCCATGTACATTATTTGAAGTACGTACTGGACTGTGTCTCTAGTTGGGGACGTCAAGACAACGCCAGCCCCCAAGCCAGCTAGCATTTTGGATCCGTCGAAATGCATGATCCAATTGAAGTACGTGCCATACTCTTTAGGGAGTTCGGCTTCGGTCCATTCGGCGACGAAGTCAGCCAGGACTTGCGACTTTATAGCTCGCCGTGGTTTGTAGGTTATATCAAATGGTAAGATCTCAATGGCCCATTTTGCAATCCTGCCCGTTGCATCGCGGTTGTTTATAATATCGTTGAGAGGTACTTCGGAGGCCACCGTTTTGGAACACTCTTGAAAGTAGTGTCGCAGCTTCCAGGATGCCATGAACACCGCATACGCTATCTTTTGATAATGTGGGTACCGGGACTTGCATGGAGTTAAGATAGTGGATACGTTGTATACTGGTTTTTGAAGAGGGAATCTGTACCCTTCAGTTTCTCGTTCGACGACGAGTACCGCGCTAACAACTTGATGTGTTGCTGCGATGTATAATAACATAGGTTCGCCCAGGTTGGGCGCGGCCAGGACCGGATTTGTTGCCAGTATGGCCTTGATTTCTTCGAGTCCGGCCGTGGCGGCATCTGTCCATTCGAAGTGTTCAGTGCGCCGGAGGAGGCGATAGAGGGGCAGAGCCTTTTCTCCCAAATGGGAGATGAAGCGGCTTAGAGCCGCTACGCACCCAGTTAGTTTTTGTATTTTCTTGAGGTCTTTTGGGTTATCCAATTGTGACAGAGCTCGGATCTTGGCTGGGTTTGCTTCAATTCCTCTACCGGATACAATGAAGCCCAAAAGCTTTCCGGCTGGTACTCCGAAGACACACTTTTTTGGGTTGAGCTTAATGTCATATGCTCGGAGGTTGTCAAATGTCACCCTCAAGTCGTCTACTAGAGTTTCGACGTGTTTGGTCTTGACGACCACATCGTCTACGTATGCCTCTACTATTTTGCCTATCTGGGTAGCCAGACATGTCTGAATCATGCGCTGATATGTTGCACCGGTGTTTTTGAGTCCGAAGGGCATTGTGTTGAAGCAGAATGGCCCATATGGAGTAATGAATGCCATTGCGGCCTGGTCTTTTTCTGCCATCTTGATTTGATGGTATCCGGAGTATGCATCGAGGAAGCACAATGAATCGTGCCCTGCAGTAGCATCGATGATTTGGTCGATGCGAGGGAGAGGGAAAGGGTCCTTTGGACATGCCTTGTTAAGGTCTTTGAAATCGATGCAGAGGCGCCAGGATTTGTCCTTTTTTGGTACCATTACCAGGTTGGCTAGCCAGTCCGGGTGTTTGATATCTCTGATGAATCCGGCTTCTAAGAGTTTGGTTAGCTCCTCTCCCATTGTCTGTCTTTTGGGTTCGGAAAATCGCCGAAGAGCTTGTTTGACTGGCTTGAATCCTTTTAGGATATTTAGGCTGTGCTCTGCCAGCCTGCGTGGGATCCCTGGCATGTCTGAAGGGTGCCAGGCAAAAATGTCCCAATTTTCCCGAAGGAATTCTCGCAGTGTGGCTTCTACATCAGGATTTAATTGTGCCCCAATGGATGCCGTCTTTGTGGGGTCCGTTGGGTGGACCTGAAATTTGACTATTTCGTCTGCTGGTTTGAAAGAGGTGGACTTGGACCTCTTATCGAGTATCACATCGTCCCTATCCACCGTGGAGCACAGCGCAGTTAATTCCTCTGCCGCTAGGGCTTCGGATAATGCCTCTAGGGCCAGTGCGGCTATCTTATTTTCAGCGCGGGGTGCTGTATCTGGATCACTGGCGAGAGTGATTATTCCATTGGGTCCGGGCATTTTGAGCTTCATGTACCCGTAATGGGGTATAGCTTGGAAGATTGTGAATGCCTCTCGCCCTAACAAAGCGTGATATCCGCTGCCGAATGGGGCCACTTGGAACGTGACCTCTTCGGACCTATAATTGTCCGGCGAGCCGAACACTACATCTAGTGTGATTTTTCTTGTGCAGCGTACTTCTCGACTAGGGATTATCCCCCTGAAGGTTGTGCTGCTTCGCTCAATGCGGCTCCAGTCAATTTTCATTTTTTGAAGGGTTTCCTCGTAGATGAGGTTTAATCCGCTACCGCCATCCATGAGTACCATGGTTAGACGAAAGCCGTCCACTATCGGACTGAGGACCAATGCGGCTGGTGCTCTAGCTGTTCGGAATTTAGGTTTGTCGCTGGCATTGAAGGTGATAGCCGTGTCGCTCCATGGATTTGTTGTTGCTACTTGGTAGACTTCGGCAAGACTGCGGATTGTTCGTTTCCACATGTTATTTGATGCGAAAGTCTCGAAGACTGTTAATACCGTACTGGTGCTGCTGGGCTGGTTGCTCGGGGCTAAAAAGCCTTCGCCACTTTTGGCCACCTGCCGTAGTATCCAACATGCTCGAAGGCTATGTGTTGGAGTGGCGCCCTCCGTACTGTGGATTTTGCAGGGTCCGTTGAGCCATCCCTCCAGTACGGTTCCGTACCCTTTAGGGGGTTTTTGCTTTTTGGTTTTTAACCCAGGTGCTTGAGTATGACGCACTCTTTTATTTCGGACTTGGGTTGTATTCAGGGCCGGATTGTCCCAAAACCTAGTTTCGGTTTTCCAGGCACTCTCCATCACACAGTATTTTTGTACAATGATCACTAGGTCAGCGAAGCGTGTAACTTCGCGATGACTGATGGCGTTTATGATTCCCTTGTCCGTGCAATTGTTGCAGAAAATTGAAATCGCGCTTTCTTCATGGCAGTCCTTTATCCTGTTCATAACCAGGAGGAATCTGGCCCAGTAACAATGTACTGTTTCATCGGGCTCTTGCCGTATTGGAGATATATCGCTTATGTTTGGGTGGGCGGGTCGAATCAAGTTCGGAACCCCGCCCAATCTGAGGCTCAAAGGCCAAGAAGCTTCCGGATTTGGAAGCTTGGTTTGCTGGACGCTTTCCAACGAATCTGGTCTGATGCCTGACTTTAGGTTCAGTATTTGATTAGCGTCCGTCCCTCCGCGGGAATCTGGCATGGAGGGATCGGGAATCCGGACATAGTTGGTTTTTAACATAGAAGAAGAGTCGCCGCATTGTTCCTCTACCACGACAACGTGGTGGGTAACTTGGGGAGAGTTAATCTCTCTCAGATCGGTTTTAAGCCCAATCTGATCGTAGTCGGTAGCGACTCCCAGTGCGGCAATGCGATCCAAGAGCTCATTTACGGAGGAGAGCCCAATCGGATCTAGCTTCTCGGCCAATCCCGAGCTGACGTGAAGATCGCTTTTAATGACCTGAGAGGTCATTGTCGGAGCGGCGGCCGAACAGGCGGTCATAAGAAAACCGCCTAGCCGGATAGTCTGGCCGGTGGCCAAAGCTCCCTTGACGACGGTGCCGTCTTTGAAGACGGGAAAAGGCATCCTTCCTGATGGTGACGGCACAGAGGAACTCTCAATGAAAGCACCAATATCGGTGTCAAAACCGGCGGATCTCGGGTAGGGGGTCCCGAACTGTGCGTCTAGGCGGATGGTAACAGGAGATGAGGGACACGATGTTTTACCCAGGTTCGGGCCCTCTTGATGGAGGTAAAACTCCACGTCCTGCTTGATTAATATTGATGATGTGTGTTACAAGAGTAGATCTACCACGATATCAAGGAGGCTAAACCCTAGAAGCTAGCCTATGGTATGATTGTTGTTCGTTCTATGGACTAAAGCCATCCGGTTTATATAGACACCGGAGAGGGCTAGGGTTACACAAAGTCGGTTACGATGGTAGGAGATCTACATATCCGTATCGCCAAGCTTGCCTTCCACACCAAGGAAAGTCCCATCCGGACACGGGACGAAGTCTTCAATCCTGTATCTTCATAGTCTTGGAGTCCGGCCGATGATGATAGTTTGGCTATCCAGACACCCCCTAGTCCGGGACTCCCTCACCCCTTCTCTCTTTTCTCTCTTTTTTTCTTGCCTTTTCTTTTCTTTTTTCCTTTTTTCTTTGGCTCTTTTTGGCCTCACTTTTTATTTTATTTTTATTTTTATTTTTGTCCAGAGCCTCATCCCGACTTGGGGGGCGGGGGAATCATAGTCTCCATCATCATTTCCTCACTGGGACATGCTCTAATAATGAATAATGATGATCATCACACTTCTATTTACTTACAACCCAAAAGAAAATAAAAATTACAACTCGATACCTAGAGCAAAATATGACTCTATATGAATGCCTCTGGCAGTGTACCAGGATGTGCAATGATCTAGCGTAGCAGGGATATCAAAAAACAGACAAGCCATGGAAATATCATGCTAGCTATCTTACGATTATGCAAAGCATTATGACAATGAATACTCAAGTAATCAAAACGGAAGCGGTGGAAGTTGCATGGCAATATATCTCGAAATGGCTATCGAAAGGCCATAATAGGTAGGTACGGTGGCTGTTTTGAGGAAGATATAATAAGGCTTATGTGTGGTAGAATGTATCATATCATGGGGTTTGGATGCACTAGCAAAGTTTGCACCGACTCTTGAGGTGAGAAAGGGTAATGCACGGTACCGAAGAGGCTAGCAAATTGCGGAAAGGTAAGAGTGCATATAATCCATAGACTCACATTAGTCACTGGTACGCGTCAATGCTATACAAACGGTTTTAAACCCCTTTCCGTGATGGCATTTGGAACCGTCGCCAAGTGAGTGTGGGCGATAGGGGGGGTCCTTCCCACACGACCCATAAACCGTCGGGGATATGCCCTCCTGGCACACACGCTCGGCAAAATGAGGTCGTGTGCGACCGGCGAGCGAGGTAATACGGTTATACATACAGTAGTGCTTAAAAATACAATTATACAGGTGAAATCATTTCCGGTCGTAAGTACATCCCACACAGTCAGCCCCCACTAAAAGTTTCAGTTCGTATGTACATTCCACACAGTCCATCCAAGGAATAAGTTTCCGTTAGTATGTACATCCCACACAGTTAATGCAAGAAGTACCAAATGTTTGCGATGCGCACAACATCACAAACAGTCAATAGTTTCAAAGCGTGTGTGATAAGGTGATTATCGCAAACATTTAATAAGAAAGAACTGTGTGCGATGTTGTTGTTAATCGCACACGTTTTTTCTTGGTTGATCGTGTGTGCAGTGGAGATTGATTGCACATGTTTTTCCTGGCTGATCGTGTGTGCGGTGGAGATTGATTGCACACGTAGTGGATCCTTGAAACGTATCTGATCTCCACGTGTGCAGTGTAATCTCTAATTAATTCCTAATTAATCCCTAGTTAATCACTAATTTAAAAATCACCTTTTTGAATTTGAAAGTAGGCAATCACTTATTTCATATCCAACCAGGTTTATTACAAATATAGGTTCAACCATGAATGCATAATTCGATGCACAGGTACATATACTGAAGAACTACGAAAGCACCAACTAAAGAATGATGAACCACAGTTGTACTAAAGACTGTAAAGAGAGAGGTGAAAGACATTCTGGTTGCTAGAGAAGTTGAAGCAGAATGTCCATATTGTGCCGTCCTCCATGAGTAATGCGCGCACGACTCTAGGCCAACCCCTTGTGATGGCTGCCCGTCCATCCTTCACTGTCTTCATTACGACTTCTCGATGCTCATTGTAGTCTGGATGAAATACTTTAACCTTCATTGTGTGTCCACCAATCATGTACTTTGTGAGGTAATCTTGAGTGAACTACTTCGAGAACCACTGCGAACAAAAAAGATTCAGACATTGTTGTCTAACAACTCATTATGGGCAGTAAAAAGAGAAGGTTGCAGAGTTTGTAGTTACCATCCTAGAGCTCACTGTTGTGTTGGATAGAGCATAAACAAATAATTTGCTTGCCACCATTCGTATCTTTTTGCTAATAATCCTTATCAATTTCCTCACTTGATGCTTGTTCATGAATATCTCATTGCCCCATACGCAAAAAGGGTCGATGCGTGGATCCTTGCCAAGGGCATATGTACCTACAAGCAACAAGTCAATATTAGAAGCTAACAAGTGTCCAGGCCTGGATCTATATGCACTACATTATGGAACGACGGGGGAGTACAAGCCGGGGGATGAAGCTAACCTTGGCGGAAAATGGTGGTTGCTCCCGTTGTTCTCCTGCATAAGTAGTGGAAAGGCATGATAAGTATGGCAACCTTAACATCAAACAAATATAGCAAAGGTAAACAATATAATCTCCAAATGATAGCATGAAGTGTTGGTTTTACCATGCTGTTAAACCATATATAAAATGTAAGGCAATGTTACCGACAGCAGGCTTAACAGCCATCAAATATTGCAATTCAAACTGGTATTGTTGAAAATGAATAGAACGTAGGTAATGCTTAAACATCACTGGATAAATGTGTAAAACTGAAATAAAGGGCATGTGTTAACTACACCAGGCATAACTGGAAACAAATATAGCCGTTCAAACTGGTATTGATGCAGTCGAGCGGCACAGTTCCGACTTGCACATAATGAACAAGACAATGTGAATGACTGAAATAAACAAGGCATAAATGATTAGTATACAACCAAGTATAGCCATTGAAAACTGGACAGAGTCTCACTGGAACCAAAAACTAACAAGCAAATAAAGATAAACATGGCATATGCTTGAAAATTGGACAAATGCTCACTGCAACCAACCTAACAAGCAAATACAGACAAATAATCTGCTTGAAAACTGGACAAATGCTAAAAAAACAACCTAACAACCAAATATAGATAAACAAGGCATCTGCTCGATAACTGGACAAATGCTCACTGCAACCAAACTAAGACAAAATACATATAAACAAGGCATCGGCTCGATAACTGAAAAATGCTCACATCAACCAACCTAACAACCTAACACAGATAAACAAGGCATCTACTCACTGTAAACAACCAAATATAGCCATTCATGAAACTGAAGTGGACAATTCATACTTAAACATCACATAGCCCTATTGAACAATACGTTTTTGCATAACTGAAATAATTAAACACGACATAGTTATAGCACCGCACGACAAATGCTATGACAACAAAGGGTACGGGTTGGCAAGCTAGTAAAGGTAAGCTTTGCTGATAGGATGTTTCCTCACATTTCATGGATGGTATCCTTCCAATTGGAAGAGCACAGACCCATGGTGTAAGAACCTTTGTGGGTGCCCTCCTCGTGGTCGTGGTTGTGGTCATGGTCGATGAGATCTGACTTGGCAATTGAGGATTCCAAGCCACCGCCACAGAACGTGTCCTTCAGAAATGACAAAATGGGCTCGATGGCGTATAAGGATCACAAATCCTTGACCGCTTGGCGGAGGAGATCAGTGGAAGGGCCGTCAAAGAGATCGACGGCGGTTGAACTAGAGGGGTTGGGGATGGACCACGTAACCTGTGACATGGCCCGCGTGAAGTCGTCACTGTCGACGAGCTTGATGTCGTAGCCAGCTTTCTTGAGATATAGTAATATGCAAACCCGCTGACATGAAGCCTTCGACATGGCAACGTAGTCAATGTCTTCGCCGGCTTCGGTGGTGACGTGTTGCTCCGGGATCGACAGGTCGGGGCGAACGGCGGCCACCTCGCCAACGTTCGCCGAAGAGGCCATGATAAACCACTTCTTGGCCGAACGCTCATCGGGCTCCCCGGGATACGTGGTCGAGCTTAGGCTGTGACATTCTGGAGCAAGGAATGTGGATATGGTGGGGAGGGACACTGCAGGCCTCATCTAAAAACTCAGTGGAGTGGGTCGACGGTATGGGAATCACTGGGTAACCTGAACTTTATTATCTAAGCTACGAGGAACGGGAAAACCGACATGGGTTGGCGACGGCGCCGGCGGCGGCCACGTGCTAGGGTTCCAGGGGGAGGGGTGCAGGTTGGGGATTGTGGTGGGTGGGGGTTGTGGTGTTTGAGGATACGCCACAGCTACTAATTTTTTTTTGTAATAGTGGGTGGAGATGGTCGTGGACGAGGGAAGGCGACGGTTCAAATGCCTCGGCTACCGCTATTTTACTATAAGGTCGGTGTTGGAGGAGTGCGGGCGACGGTTGAAGTACGAGGCTACTAAAATTTGGGTAAAGGAATTGATGCGGCGCGGGAGTGCCCAAAATCGCGCACGGTCCAATAAGAATATGCGTGTATGATAATAACGAAAAGTGGCGGAACCGCCGATTTTTGCAACACTCAAGGCGGGTAGTTTGTTTTTATATTTCTAGCTACCTGGTCTCTCGCACACGGTTTGTCCTAATTTCTAAATAAACTCACCCGCCTTTAGCTTGCGCAGTCATGGTGATTTTACAGCGCACTTGCATCGCACACGGTTAAGCCAGTACCCCATTTTGCTCACGCTTGCGCAGTCGTGGTGATTTTACAGCGCACTTGCATCGCACATGGTTAAACCAGTACCTCCTCCATTTGCTCGCGCTTGCACAGTCATGGTGATTTTACAGCGCACTTGCATCGCACATGGTTAAGCCAATACCTGCACCATTGTGCTCCCGCTTGCGCAGTCGTGGTGATTTCACAATGCACTTTCATTGCACAGGGTTAAACCAGTACCTGCACCTTTTGCTCGCGCTTGCGCAGTTATGCTGATTTTACAGCACACTTGCATCGCACACGGTTAAGCCAGTACCTGCACCATTTTTCTTGCGCTTGCGCAGTGATGGTGATTTTACAGCGCACTTGCATCGCACACGGTTAAGCCAGTACCTGCACCATTTTGCTTGCGCTTGCGCCATCGTGGTGATTTCACAGCGCACTTGCATTGCACATGGTTAAACCAGTACCTCCACCATTTGCTCGCGCTTGCGCAATTGTGCTGATTTTACAGCGCAGTTGCATCACACACGGTTAAGCCAGTACCTGCACCATTTTGCTCACGCTGGTCACCATATGGGACCTACTCCCTCCTATCATGCACATTTGTTCTTTTAGAAACTGTGTGCGATGGCTGGTGTGTTGCCGCCTAGCCTTCAATGAGCACTAACACTGGTAGTGGGAAACTGATGGGAGAAGAGGCGGGAAACCAATGAGAGGAGTGGCGTGATACGTCTCCAACGTATCTATAAATTTTGATTGCTCCATGCTACTTTATCTACTGTTTTGGACTGTATTGGGCTTTATTTTTCACTTTTATATTACTTTTGGAACTAACCTATTAACCGGAGGCCCAGCCTAGAATTGCTGTTTTTTTGCCTTTTTCGGTATTTCGAAGAAACAGAATATCAAACGGAGTCCAAACGGAATGAAACCTTCGGGATCGTGATTTTCCAACCGAACGTGACCCAGGAGACTTGGACCCTACTCCAAGAAGCGCCAGAGGTGGTCACGAGGGTGGAGGGTGCCCCCCTGGGCGCGCCCCTACCTCGTGGGCCCCTCGGAGCTCCACCGACGTACTCCTTCATCCTATATATACCTATGTATCCCAGAACGATTAGAACAGGAGACAAAAACCTAATTCCACCGCCGCAACTTTCTGTATCCACGAGATCCCATCTTGGGGTCTGTTCCGGAGCTCCGCCGGAGGGGGCATCCACAACGGAGGGCTTCTACATCCTCACCATAGCCCCTCCGATGAAGTGTGAGTATTTTACTTCAGACCTTCGGGTCCATAGCTAGTAGCTAGATGGCTTCTTCTCTCTTTTTGGATCTCAATACAATGTTCTCCCCCTCTCTCGTGGAGATCTATTTGATGTAATCTTCTTTTTGCGGTGTGTTTGTTGAGACCGATGAATTGTGGGTTTATGATCCAGTATTATCTATGGAAAATATTTGATTCTTCTCTGAATTCTTTTATGTATGATTGAGTTATCTTAGCAAGTCTCTTCGAATTATCTTTTTGGTTTGGCCAACTAGATTGGTAGTTCTTGCAATGGGAGAAGTGCTTAGCTTTGGGTTCAATCTTGTGGTGTCCTTACTCAGTGACAGAAATAGTTGCAAGGCACGTATTGTATTGTTGCCATCGAGGATAACAAGATGGGGTTTTTATCATATTTCATGAATTTATCCCTCTACATCATGTCATCTTGCTTACGGCGTTACTCTGTTTTTACTTAATACTCTAGATGCATGATGGATAGCGGTCGATGAGTGGAGTAATAGTAGTAGATGCAGAATCGTTTCGATCTACTTGTTTTGGACGTGATGCCTATATACATGATCATCGCCTAGATATACTCATAACTATGCTCAATTCTGTCAATTGCTCAACAGTAATTTGTTCACCCACCGTAGAATACTTATGCTCTCGAGAGAAGCCACTAGTGAAACCTATGGCCCCCGGGTCTATTCTCATCATATCAATCTATATCAGTTTATTTACTTGCTTTGTTTTTACTTTGCCTTTACTTTTTACTTTGCATCTATCTATCAAAAATACCAAAAATATTATCTCTATCAGATCTCACTCTCGTAAGTGACCGTGAAGGGATTGACAACCCCTAAGCGTCGGTTGCGAGTTGCTATCATTTTGTGTAGGTACGAGGGACTTGTGCGTGGTCTCCTACTGGATTGATACCTTGGTTCTCAAAAACTGAGGGAAATACTTACGCTACTTTACTGCATCATCCTCTCCTCTTCGGGGAAATCCAACACAGTGCTCAAGAGGTAGCAAGAAGAATTTCTGGCGCCGTTGTCGGGGAGGCTCACGCAAGCAAGTCAACCATACCAAGTACCCATCGCAATCCCTATCTCTCGCATTACATTATTTTCCATTTGCCTCTCGTTTTCCTCTCCCCCACTTCACCCTTGCCGTTTTATTCGTCCTCTCTTTCCCAATCTCCTCCTCTCTTTCCGTTTGCCTTTTTCCTTTGCCTTTTTGTTTGCTTGTATGTTGGATTACTTGTTGCCATGGCACAAGATAATACCAAATTGTGTTATTTCTCGAATACCAATAATAATGATTTCCTTAGTACTCCGATTGCTCCTCTTAATAACGATGAGTCTTGTGAAATCAATACAGCTTTGTTGAATCTTGTTATGAAAGATCAATTCCTCGGCCTTCCTAGTGAAGATGCCGCTACTTATCTAAACAATTTTGTTGATTTGTGTGATATGCAAAAGAAGAAAGATACGAATAACAATATTGTTAAATTGAAGTTATTTCCGTTTTCACTTAGAGATCGTGCTAAAGTTTGGTTTTCATCTTTGCCTAAAAATAGTATTGATTCGTGGAACAAGTGCAAAGATGCTTTTATCTCTAAGTATTTTCCTCCCGCTAAGATTATCACTCTTAGGAATGATATCATGAATTTTAAACAACTTGATCATGAGCATTTTGCCCAATCTTGGGAAAGAATGAAATTAATGCTTCGTAATTGCCCTACTCATGGTTTGAATTTATGGATGATCATACAAAAATTTTATGTCGGATTGAATTTCGCTTCTAGAAATCTTTTAGATTCGGCCGCGGGAGGCACTTCTATGGAAATTACGTTAGGAGATGCTACCAAATTGCTTGATAATATTATGGCTAATTATTCTCAATGGCACACCGAAAGATCTTCTAGTAAGAAAGTGCATGCTATAGAAGAAATCAATGTTTCGAGTGAAAAGATGGATGAACTTATGAAGATGTTTGCTCCTAAAAATACTCCTCTTGATCCCAATGATATGCCTTTATCTACCTTGCTTGAGAATAATAATGAATCTATGGATGTGAATTTTGTTGGTAGGAATAGTTTTGGAAACAACGCTTATAGAGGGCATTTCAATCCTAGGCCTTATCCTAGTAATCCTTCTAATAATTATGGAAACCCCTACAATAACTCTTATGGAAATTTTAATAAGATGCCCTCTGAATTTGAGAGTAGTGTTAAAGAGTTTATGAATTCACAGAAGAATTTTAATGCTTTGCTTGAAGAGAAATTGTTTAAAGTTGATGATTTGGCTAGGAACGTTGATAGAATTTCTCTTGAAATTGATTCTTTAAAGCTTAGATCTATTCCTCCTAAACATGATATCAATGAGTCTCTCAAAGCCATGAGAATTTCCATTGATGCACATAGTGCTTACCAAGGTACTACATGTGTTGCGAAAGGGCTGAGGGTTGTCGTTCGATCTGGGAGCATCCACGGTGCAGATGTACGATCTGTGGGGTTTGGGTTCTGGCCAATCAGAATGCACGACTCAGATCGCGGGCGGCATCGGCCACGGTTTCTTAGGCACACGACTTTCGTTTGGCCTTTTATACACTAATTGAGTTTCCTAGGTATTTAATGTCCATAATTCAAATCTGAACTGCAAATACATGCTGCAGTTCACCAAAATGTCTAGAAAAATTATACATGTGTCCTTGGGTGCATGTTTAGGTCACATGACAGGAATGGGAACGAATTACAACCGTACCGGCATCCTGGTTCGTCCTCAAACATTTAGAATCTCGGTTTTCAAATCCCCGTAAATCCTAAACTCACCAAAAAGTCATGAAAGTTAGCATGGTGTCATGTCATGGCGCATATATGTCGTGGTAAAAACATTGTCCAATTTGGGCCAAGCTTTATTACAAATCTCAAATGAACTCTGAAAAGGTTGAAAGTTGGCATGGTATCATTATTTCACCCACATAGCATGTTCTAAAAAGTTGACAGGGTTACGGCAAAAACTGGATGCACTTCTTGTGCAAAATGGACAATCTCTTTTGAAGTATCAGGGTTTCAAACGAAAACTCATCTGTTACAAAGGGATTTCATTTTTTTGAACTTATTTGAACTCCAGACTTTTTGTGTGTTCAAAATGCACCATTCAAAGCCACATCATCAATTTTCAACCCTTTTTGACTTCATTTGGTATTTTTCATGCATTTACTGATTGTTTTGAGCTAAATGACCCTGAAATTGAAAAGCACTTCAAATGAACTTTGAAAAGGTTTACAGTTGGCATGGTATCATCATTTCACCCGCATAGCATGTTCTAAAAAGTTGAGAGGGTTAAGGGAAAAACTAGATGCACTTCGTATGCAAAATGGACAATCTCTTTCAAAGGCATGGTGTCACGTCACGGCACATATATGACGTGGTAAAACATTGTCCAATTTGGGCCAAGATTTATTATGAACCTCTTACAAACCGGAGCTTCTCTTAACAAGAAGCCTTGTGGTTCCGATAGGGAAACATGTTCCCCTTGTTGTCGAAATGTAATCACGGCCTCTTTTCGCCTTGTATTTTCTTCTACGGGCAACATGGAACTACATGATATCCATGCTGAAATTTAAACTTATTCAGGGTTCGTTTGGCCTTTTTATACACCAATTGAGTTTCCTAGGTATTTAATGTCCATAATTCAAATCTGAACTACAAATACATGCTCAAGTTCACCAAAATGGCTAGAATTTTTTTACATGCATGTGTCCTTGGGTGCATGTTTAATTAGGTCCCATGCTAGGAATGGGAACGAATTACAACCGTACCGGCGTCCTGGCTCGTCCTCAAATATTTGGAATCTCGGGTTTTAAATCCCCATAAAATCCAAAACTCACCAGAAAGTCATTAAAGGTGGCATGGTGTCACATCATGGCACATATATGTCGTGGTAAAAACATTGCCAATTTGGGCCAAGCTTTATTACAACCCTCTTACAAACTAGAGCTTCTCTCAACAAGAAACCTTGTGGTTCCGATAGGGAAACATGTTCCCCTTGTTGTCGAAACGTAATCACGGCCTCTTTTTGCCTTGTATTTTCTTCTACGGGCAACATGGAACTACATGATATCCATGCAGAAATTTAAACTTATTCAGGGTTCATTTGGCCTTTTTATACACTAATTAAGTTTCCTAGTCATTTAATGTCCATAATTCAAATCTTAAGTACAAATACATGCTCCAGTTCACCAAAATGGCTACAAAAATTATACATGCATGTGTCCTTGGGTGCATGTTTAGGTCCCATGCAAGGAATGGGCACGAATTACAACCTGACCGGCATCTTGGCTTGTCCTCAAACATTTGGAATCTCGGTTTTTAAATCCCCATAAATCCAAAACTCACCAGAAAGTCATTAAAGGTGGCATGGTGTCACGTCATGGCACATATATGTCGTGGTAAAAACATTGCCAATTTGGGCCAAGCTTTGTTACAAACCTCTTACAAACCGAAGCCTGTCGCAAGAACCCTCGTGGTTTTGATAGGGAAATGTGTCCCCTTGTGGGCCAAACGATAACCGCTCCCTCTTCTAGCCTTGTATTTTTTTTCTACACGCGACACATACAGAACAACGGGAGATTCGCGTTGAACTTTGAAATTATTCAGGGTTCGTTTGACCCTTTTTATTCATTAATTGAGTTTTCTAGGCATTTAATGTCCATAATTCGAATCCGAACTGCAAATACATGCTCCAGTGCACCAAAATGGCTAGAAAAAACGTACATCTGTCCTTAGGGTGCATGTTTAGGGTTTGTTTGGCCATTGTATATATTACTAATTAAGTTTTCTACGCATTAAATGTAGTCCATAATTCAAATTAGAACTACAAGCACAAAATGGGTGGGAAATCGTACATGTGTTATTGGGTGCATGTTTAGGTCTCATTTAAGGAATGGGAATGAATTACAAACTTGTCGTCGTGCTGAAACATTGAGAATCTCAGTTTTTAAATCCTAGTAAATCAAAAACTCACCCAAAAAACATGAAACTTGGCACGGTTTCATGACATGGCACATATATGCCGTGGTAAAAAAATCGTCCAGTTTGAGAAGAGGTGCACACATTACTATCCAACGAAGTCCTTTTTGAAACAATAAGATGACACGTTAATATCACAAACGGTTATATTATATGAATCGTGTCAATATTTAACCATACTCAGTGGCGTGTGTGCAGCTATTTGATTAGACGAGACGAGCGCGAGAAGTCCGCCGTGCAGGCTCGACGGGACGCGTGCGAGCAGTCCGCCGCGCAGGCTCAATGGGACGCGTGCATCCTGTCCACCTCGCAGGCTCGACGGGACACGTGTGAGCAGCAAGGCCGCCCATGCTCACCGGGAAGCGAGCTCTTTAACCTTCATGCACCAACCGCCGCCCGGCTCGCTCAAAACTTCACCATTAATGGGTTAATTAAAGCGCCTGGATGGAGGTTTTTTTAGGGGTGGACGGAGGGTGTTTGGTTCTGATCCCATGGCAGCATTTGCTTCGTTCGTGTTTTCAACTCGTATTCCAGCCTAAATTAAATTGCCACATAGGGCAATGGATAATACGACGACAAATAAAATGGCAACGGATAGTACGATGACAAATTTACAATGGCGCAGATAATAATTGTCTTACATATTCCGGATAATTTTAAATGCCACATGTGGCAAAGTTCAGAAGACACAGGGGCAAGATAAGAAGGAAATCGTAGACAACGATCTAGATCGCTACTGTATCTACTCTTTGATGGATCGCTAGGCGATGACATCCTCCAGCTCCTTCCTCATTTCCTCACGTCTTTGCTTGAAAGCAGCCACGGATTCTTCCACCTCCTGCTCGCGCTCGATCCGGATCTTCCTCAAGTCACCCATCAGTTCCTCCACGACCGTTGTCAGCGTCATCCCTGAGGCACTTCTCTGCTCATGCAACATCTTTTAGCCGGTGGCCTCCTCCTCCTTCTCGGTGAGCGCCTTAAGGAGATTCGCATTGTCACCCATGAGTTGCTCGACAAGGTTGGTCGCCTTGTCAACCAAGGCATCACTGATCTCGAGCAGCTTCATCAAGCCGTCGACGAGCTCCTGCTTCTTAATGAGGCCAACGAGAATGTCATCGTCGCTGGCCAAGGACTTCAGCAATGCCAGCTCGTCGCGATTGCCGACGCGGCAAGTGCGCTTGTGAGATCCCTCGCGTGCCCGTGAGAGCTTGTTCGAGCGCTCCGCGATGCGCCGGGACATCTCTGTTGTGGCTGCCGCTTCACGGCGGGACCTCTCTAGTGCTTCTGCGGCCTTGGTCTTTGCTGCCTGGTCATATGCCCACCCGAAACTCCTCCTACCGGTCATGGTGGAACGACTTGATAGGAAAGACCAGTTTGAAGGTGATGAGGAGAGGAACTGTGAAGTAATTTTTGAGTGGGTAGTTTTTATAGCGCGGTGCTAAGTGTGAACACATATTAGTTTGATCAGTGTGAACACATATTGGTTTGATCTGTGTGAACATATTTGGAATTACTTATTGCGTTCTAATCTGCAATGTGAGGAGAAACAAAGTCAAAATTTATTGATGGTTCTGGGCCCACAAAGCCCCATTTTTGTTGTTCCGTCTCATCGCAAACAGTTCTTTTGGATCAACCGTATGCCACGCATCGGAAGCCCGAAACGTGGGCCCTTGTTCTCGGATGTACGTGTACATGTCTGCCCACTATCACACACGGTTGCTCGCCATGGCATCCCTGCTTTTTTTTCTTTTTTTTGCGGGTCCATGGCATCCCTGCACGCGCTCTGCTCTCCGTTGAGGCAAATCTACAATGGCAAAGGTTAATAATTGTCTTACATATTCAGGACAATTTAAAATGCCGCATGCGGCAAGGCACAAAATAATCATGACCTACTTTTGCATATAATTATAATAAAATATAGGCTAAAAAGCTGAGCCGGCGGCCTTCCGACAACGGTATTCTCGGACTCCATGATCAGCATATCACCTTGCGGTCGATCATTATGTGTAACTTACTAATCATCGCACACGAGTACTCGCAGACGCATCGTGTGCGATACTCCTAGCCACGACAAGCAACTAGTTTGCATTTTTTAAAGTTTTTTGTATGAACAGAATCACACACGAACTTACTATAGTAACAGTCTGTGTTATAATTTCTCATCCCAGACAGTTCATTTGCGTGAGTTGTTTGCTGCGTATCACACACATCTACTTTACACGAATCATCTGTGTTCTTTTGGCTGATCGCAAATGTCGCATATCACACACATCTTGTTAAGATGAACCGTTTCGGTTCTCTTGCCTAATCGGAAACAGTTTGCCTGAGTGAACCGTATGCCGTATATCACACACACCTTGATTTGGCTGACCGTTTCTATTGCATTCCCTAAGAGCACACAGTTCATCGGAGGGAACTGTATGCCGTATATCGCACACACATTGATATGGCTGCCCGTTTCTGTTGTTCTTCCTCATTGCAAACAGTTATGCTAGATCAACTGTATGCCCAGCATCGCACACGTAACTTGATGTGTCCTCCATCGCAAAAGTTTTGCACCTTTTTTGATGATTTTTACACAACATCGTTTGCGATTATTGCATCGCACACAGTTTCGTCGAAGGGTCTCTGATCGTAGTGTCGCATTAGCAGCATCCTGCAGTAGTGAGTCATAAAGAACTCATATACTTATAGCAAAATTTTATTAGCCCTCAAAGCAAATTACTACTACGCATTCCCCTAGGGGGATAGATTGGTAGGAAAAGACCATCGCTCGTCCCCGACTGCCACTCATAAGGAAGGTAATCAATAATAAATCATGCTCCAACTTCATAGCATAACGAGAGACTATACGTGCATGCTTCGGGGATCACAAACCTTAACACCAATATTCTTACTAACCACAACCGTTTACTAGTACCTCCCACATATTATCCTCTCTATATCGCAAAACTATTGCAAGGAATCAAACATATCATATTCAATGATCTACAAGTTTTATGTAGGATTTTATGACTAACCATGCAAACGACCAATTCCCGTTGACTCTCCAAATAGATATAAGTGAAGCACGAGATTTTAATTCTTTCTAAAAAATACCACGCTCTGATAAATATAAGTGAAGCAAAAGAGCATTCTACAAATAACGGTTTTCTATGTGAAGAGAAACACGCAATCCAAACTTCAAATGATATAAGTGAAGCACATGAAGCATTCTATAAAGCCTTACTCAAAAGATATAAGTGAGTGCAATGAGCATCTACAAATCAACCATGGACTATCTCATACCAGCATGGTGCATAAAAGAAAAATGAAAGCTAAACACAAAAGACGCTCCAAGATTTACACATATCACGTGAACGAAACGAAGACAAAAAGATACCGATACTTGTTGAAGAAAGATGGGATGCCTTCCGGGGCATCCCCAAGCTTAGACGCTTGAGTCTCCTTGGATATTTACTTGGGGTGCCTTGGGCATCCCCAAGTTTGAACTCTTGCCTCTCCTCCTTCTCCTCATATCGAGACCTCCTCGATCTTTGATCACTTCGTCCACACAAAACTCAACAGAAACCTCGTGACATCCGTTAGTATAATAGCGCAAATCACTACTTTAAGTATTGTTGCAAACCCAATCATGTTTTATTTTTTGCATTATCCCTGTTGTATTATAACTTCTCCATGGCTTATACCACCGATAAAATCGGCAGTTTCATCAAAACAAGCAAAACAATGCATCAAAAAACAGAATGTGTCTTAAACAGGACAGTCTGTAGTAATCTGAACTTTGACCATACGTCTGTAACTCCAAAAGTTCTGAAAAAATAGGAGAAAATAAAAAAATTGCATAGCATCACTGTGTAAAAAATTCAGAAACTTTTGATGTTCCACTAAAAAAATGTAAAATCACGCGCTACAACCAAAGTTTCTGTTTTTACACCGCACATACCAACAAGCAATCTAATCATCCTAAAGGCAAATCTTGGCATATTATTTTTATAATATAATGGATTTGTACAAGGGGATAATTATTGTTGTTGAAAAGTTTCTATAATCGAGATTCACAAAGTTTCCATGGGCATGAACAAAGTTCAAGGACGTCCCCCACTTCAACGGTGTTCGTCCTTCTCACTTTCACTTTTGTTTTTGTGAAGTGTTAAGTTCCACTCTATATTTTTTGTTTGAACTTTATAGAAGCACTCAATAAAATGAAATGACTGCCTAAAACTTCTGGTTGTCTCCCTGGTAGTGCTTTCTTTAAAGCCATTAAGCTAGGCATAACGTGCTTAAGTAGTGGATCCACCCGAATCCCAAGGTATATCAAAGCCATTTTTAATTAGAAATGATTTGTAGTTTAGTAGTGAGCACAGAGCAACATATATCATGCAATGACGAAGTAAAACTCTCTTCCTATGCATCAGCATGTCATACATGAACAATTCATGCACATCAAGTAAAGGCCAATACATAGCATAATCAGTTTCTTGCAAATTTATTGTGTTGGAAACATAGAGAGATGGAGATGTAGTTCCTATCTCATAATAATTGCAAGTAGGAGCAGCAAGCACATGCATATTATGTTCATCAAAATCATCAAGTGCAACGGTAAAAGGCAACCCATCAATGTAATCCTCAATAAATGCAAACTCCTCTGATATAGTGTAGTGGGGAGAATTCAAAAAGATAATAGGACTATCATATGTGGGTGCAATAGCAACATTTTCATTCTTAATATAAGGAACTATAGCAAGTTCATATCCATAAGCATAATTCATATTGGCATCATGGCCACAATCATAGCAAGCATCAAGTTCATCAAAAAGGGATATTTCAAATGAATCAACAGGATCATAGCAATTATCATAGCATTCATCCTTTGGTAAGAACGAAGGGACATTAAACAATGTATGAGCTGAAGAGTTACTCTCATTAGAAGGTGGGCACGGGTGATCAATCCGCTCTTCCTTCTTTTGTTCTTCGCTCTCCTCATCCTCTTTTTCATCAAATGGGCTCATAGTTTATTCAATTCCTTCTTCCATAGACTCATGTAAAATATTAGTATGTTCTTGGACAGCGGACACTTTCGCAATAAATACATCAATATCGGAATTGTATTTATAATTCTCATAGCAATATTTAAGTATAGAAAAAATTTCAAGTGTATAAACAGAATCATCATAATCTTCATACTTTTCAAACATAGATTCAATTTATAAGCACCCATAAAAGCAACAAATTCTTCTATTCGTTCCACATCATAGTAATCATATCTACCATTAGCATAATAAGTCAATGTGTCATTATCATTAAATTCACATGAAAAGGGAAGGTGTCGAACCTTCATCGTGGAGCAACAAGTATATATCTCGAGCATAAATTCCAAGCATACCACTTCAACATATCAATTTGATCCCATAACAATTTCCCTTCTTGAGTCAAGCAACAATCCCTAAAGTATTCACGTTGATCCGATGTGTCTCCCATTATCAAGTTGAATGGGGTTTTCTCAGGATTATCAAATTAGTGATTAATATTTTTTTCACATAACGAGCATGGAGGATTTTAGGAGGTTCCCTATCTCCATGAGTAGCAAGTACAACTAATTTTTTTGGCATTTCATGTTCCATATCCATAACTAAAGATAAAGAACAACTTAGAATAGAAAAAAACTACTCGGTGATAAACCAAACAACCACACATGAGAATATTCACCCCACGTTATTGCTCCCCCGCAACGGCGCCAGAAAAAGGTCTTTATAACCCATAAGTATAGGGGATCATTTGTAACCTTTTTCGATAAGTAAGAGTGTAGAACCCAATGAGGAGCTAAAGGTAGAATAAATATTCCCTCAAGTTCTGTCGACCACCGATACAAATCTACACACACTTTACATTTTCTTTACCTAGAACAAGTATAAAACTGTTTGGTAGGTGAAAGGATAAGTTTGCAAGAATAAAACTAGAAGTACTTTTCAAGAATAAAACTATGAGTAAAATGCAAGACAGTAAAAGTATATAGCTTTTGTCAACAAGAAAGTCATTTGTCCCCAGGTGATCGATAACTAAACTGGTGATCATTGTTGCAATTTTATATGAGGGAGAGGTAGGAGCTAACATACTTTATCTACTTGGATCATATGCACTTATAATTGGAACTCTAACAAGCATCCGCAACTACTAAAGATCATTAAGATCATAAAACCCAACCATAGCATTAAGTATCAAGTCCTCTTCATCCCATACGTAATGACCCCCCAAACTCGGGTTTGTGCTTCTGTCACTCACGCCACCCACCATAAGCGAACCATGAACATATTGCAACACCCTACAGCGGGGATCCCTCCATTTGTGCGACACAGAGGGAACCCTAGGACAACACCAAAATAAAATATACAACTCAAACCAATCATGGTCATCTATCAACCCATAGGACAAAACGGATCTACTCAGACAACATAAGATAGCCATAGATCATTTGGGAAATAATATATAGTGTTTAGCACCATGTTTAAGTAGATATTACAGCGGGGATAAGAGTTGCTACACCACTGCATAGAGGGGGAGAGAGTTGGTGTCGACAGCGGCAAAGTTGTTTGTGTAGATCGTCATCACGATGATTGCCCCGGAGGCGCTCCAGTGCCACCGGGAGAGAGGGGGGGGAGAGACCCCCTCCTTCTTCTTATTCCTTGGCCTCCCCCTAGATGGGAGGAGAGTCCCCCCTCTGGTTGATGGTTTCCATGGTGGCGGAGGGGCGAGAGCCCCTCCGAGATTGGATTTGTCTCTCTATTCTCTTCTGTTTCGCATTCCTATTTTCTGGCCCTTCACCGTTCTTAAATTCTCGGAGATACGTAACTCTGGTTGCGCTGAAATTTTTACACAATTTTTCCCATAAATTATCTTTCTTGCGCCTGAAGAAGGGCCCCAGCCGACTTATGAGGAGGGCACAATACACCTGGGCGCGCCAGGGGGTGCCCGGTGTGCCCTGATGGGTTGTGGAGGCTGTGGGCCTCCATTTGTGTTGATTCCATTTCCCCAAAATCACATATATTCCAAAATAAATCTCCGTAAATTTTTATCATGTTTGGACTTTGTTTGATATGGACATTCTGCGAAACAAAAAACATGCAACAAACAGGAACTAGCACTAGGCACTGGATCAATAGGTTAGTCCAATAAATATCCTTGCCAAAAGTATGTAGAAGTTGTATTATATTGGCATGGAACAATAAAAAATTATAGATACGATAGAGACCAATCACTCGTCAAGAAGAAGCACATAATTGGCGTTGAGGGCGTCAAATTCGTCAACGATCACCTTTGTTGTGCTTGTGAGGCTGGAAAGATGACCAGATCCAAGCACTCCACGAAGACAATCATGTCCACTACTCGTCCCTTTGAATTACCTCATATGGATCTTTCTGGTCCTACTCATTATGCCACACTAACTAATGCAACATCACTCTGCGGATTTGTCATAGTTGATGATTTATTCTCTTTACACCTAGGTGCATATCATTACCTTCAAGCCTGAGGTGCATAGTTGTGCCATGACAAATTATGGCACCAAGATCAAGCATATTAGAAGCAACAATGACACCAAGTTCAAGAACATAGGCCTTGATGACTATCTTGACGAACTTGGTATCACTCATGAGCTATCTGCTCCTTATACTCCTCAACAGAATGGAATTGTTGAGCGCAAGAATAGGACACTCATTGAGATGGCCACACTATGCTTGATGAATACAAAACACCCCGTAGATGGTGTCCTAAAGTAATTAATACTGCTTGTCACATCATCAATCAGGTATATCTTCACAAATTCCTCAAGAAAACTTCATATGATCTCCTCACTGATAAAAAGCCCAATGTAAGTTATTTTAAAGTCTTCGGTGCTAAATGTTGGACTAGAGATCCACATCACAATTTCAAATTTGCATTGAAAGCATATGAGGGTTTTATTCTTGGTTACGAAAATGACTCACATGCCTACAGAGTCTTCAACACCTATCACAACAAAGTTATTAAACTGCAGATGTACAGTTCGATGAAACTAATGGCTCACAAAGAGAGCACCTGCCTCCTGTGCTAGATGAAATGCCTCCTGAGGAATCTATCAGGCTGATGGGCACTAGTGAAATAGTGCCCAATGAAGAAATGGCTGAAGAAGAAGTGATCATTCCCCGTCATGAAGGAACTGCTACTACTGAAGAAAATGACTATGAGGAAAATGCTCAACCTCAACAAGGCCCTCGTCCAGCTCATCCACGAGTGGCGAATGAAGTGCAGATTGGGAAGATCCTCGACAACACCAATACAGTAGCAAGATTCTCTCACCATTGATCTTTCTCTGAACAATTCTGGTTTGCACTTCACCATGTCACACCATGGGAACTTGATGGCTTCTATGCTTTTCCACTCCTCCAGGCCGGTGAGACAGATCAATGACTTTCTGTGGAATGTTATTAAACCAATTATGGCCACTTTTGGCCCATGGAGCTCGGGGCTGGGCTTTAGGGATTGCTTGAAGGTGCATGTTCAAGTTTGCCACAACGATGACTATATCATGATTACTGTTGGGCATCAGATCACTAGGGACAATGAGGATTGTATCTCTGTGGTTCACTCCTGGTCTGTCTCTACTGCGGCTTCGACTGATCCTTCGATGGCTCTGCTCCAGGGAAACTCTAGCTCTCTGGCTCTGCCTCCTTCTGATGTTGTTGTGTCTGATGGATGCGCCTCCTCTCATCGTGGAAAAGTGCAGACACCTGAATGTGAAGTCTCTCTTTGTCGCAGTGCTAGATCCAATAAATATTATGGATTCCGGGTCGATGCACCGGCTGATACCAAGAAGAAGCAATCAAAGGTCAAACCACGCCACACTCCTGCTGCTCCTTCCTCGGTGATCATCAGAGAGCTGGATGCTGAGGCGACCCGGGAAATACCTCCTCCCACTCCCATTCAGGTAATCCAACAGGTGGGCGTCCAAAAATGCGCCATCCCGCCAGAAGAACTTACTGAAGCTGCTCTCTAGGAGTCCAAGGAGGCAGGGCCTTCGTCCTCGGCTTAATTTGCTGGTTTATTAGCTTTATGGGTCTTTTGGTCAATTGGAATGTGTTATGTTGGAACATTCGTGGGTTAAACTCTGGTGATAAACAATTAGCACTTTCTAATGCTATCAATGCTAGTGGTTGCTCGGTTTTATGTTTGCAAGAAACTAAGAAGCCTATGACCGATAATGCTTTTATCAAATCTTGTTGTCCCCGTCGGTTTGACAAATTTGCTTTTGTTCCTTCACATGGGGCTTCGGGTGGAATTATTACTATTTGGAACAGTTCGGTTTTCTCTGGTACGGTTATTGCCTCGGAAGATTTTGCCCTCGTCATTAAATTTCAATCAACAAAGTCCTCCCAAGTTGGACGCTTGTGAATATTTATGGCCCATGTCAAGGCGATCCACGTATTAATTACACTAATTGGCTATTCTCATTAAACATACCCGGCAATGAAGATTCGCTCCTACTCGGCGATTTCAACTACATCCGTAGCCCTGACAATCGTAACAAGCCGGGAGGGAGCATTATTGACATGATTACGTTCTCATACAAACACAATCTCTCGTTGAATTGCCAATCAAAGGCCGCACTTTCACTTGGAGTTATATGCAACATGATCCACTTTTGGAGCAACTTGATTGGTTTTTTACATCTTGTAGCTGGACTGGTGCATACCCCAACACCGTTGTTAAACCATTAGGAAAGCCGGTGTCTGATCATATCCCGTGCGTGGTCTCAATTGAAACTTCTATTCCTAGAACTAAACTTTTCGTTTTGAGCCTTTCTGGATTCAACATCCTGGTTTTATGGAGGTTGTTCAGTCTGCTTGGGATAAGCCCGTCCGATCGACCAATAGTGCAACCATTCTTTGTAAAAAATTCAAGCACTTGCGGTACTACCTCAAAAATTGGAGCAAGAACATATCCCGATTGTCTATAGCCATTAATAACTCCAACAAAGCTCTAGCTGATCTAGAAACGCTGGAGAACAGAAGGCCTTGGACAATTCCTGAGGCTAATTTTAGGATCATCCTATAGGCCCACATCCTACGTTTATTGTCCTATCAACAACAATATTGGAAGAAACGGTGCACAATTCGGTGGGTTCGTTTTGGAGATGAGAACTCCAAATTTTTCCAAGCTATGGCTTCCGAACGTTATAGAAGAAACAATATTGCCTCCTTAACTCTACATGATGGAACCATAATTGATGATCATGCAAGCAAAGAATCTGTCATTTATCACTCTTTTAAGGAAAGACTTGGAACTTCCTCTATGCATGAGATGAAATTTGATCTTCCCTCCATTATCAAGAGAATTGAGGGGATGGAAACTAATTGTGCCATTTACTAGGTAGGAGATTGACCTAGTCATCAAAGAAATGCATGCGGATAGGGCTCCGGGTCCTGATGGGTTTAATGGGGCATTTCTCAAATCTTGTTGGCATAAAATTAAGGAAGATTTCTATGCACTATGTGATCAATTTTTTGAGGGTGGACTCAACCTGGAGAGTATCAATGATGGATTCATCACACTCATCCCCAAAATTGCTGCGCCCCAAGGAGTTAATGACTTTCGACCGATTACTCTGCTAAATTGTTGTCTTAAAGTCATCACAAAGCTTCTAGCTAACAGGCTTCAAAAATCATTCTCAAGATTATTCACCGCAACCAGTACGGTTTCCAGAAAAAGAGGTCTATACAAGACTGTCTTGCTTGGGCTTTTGAATACATATACCAATACCAATCTTCTAAAAAGCCAATAGTTCTGCTCAAGCTTCGCAAAAGCGTTTGATACCATCGACCATGATGCTATGCTGGAAATCATGAAACACATGGGTTTCAATGATAAATGGTTGGGGTGGATCAAAACCGTTTTTTCATCTGCGAAGTCTTCTGTGCTCCTTAATGGCGTCCCGGGCAGACAGTTTAATTGCATTTGTGGAGTGCGCCAAGGTGATCCCCTGTCCCCCCTACTATTTGTCCTGGCGGCAGATTTATAGCAGGCTGCAATTAATGACTCCTTCCGAAGAAATGATCTTCAACTACCCTTTTACCGACCCAACCAATCAGACTACCCGGTGATTCAATATGCCGATGACAATATCATGCTGCTACCTGCGTGTCCGGACCAAGCTTCTCTTGTCAAAAAATCCTCACTGATTATGCCACTTTGATTGGTCTAGAGATTAATTTCCACAAGTCAACTCTCGTGCCCATGAACTGTGATGCCTCCACCGCTCAACATATTGCGCAAATTTTTGGTTGCGTTGTGGGAAAGTTACCTTTTACCTACCTTGGGTTGCCTATGGGTACTTCTAAACCTACAGTACAAGATCTCATGCCCTTGGTTTGTGGAGTTCAACGGAGACTTTCGGCGACGCTATCAATGATTTTCTATGGAGGGAAGTTATCGCTTCTCAATTCGGTAATCACGTCCCTTATAATCTTTGCCCTTTTCACCCTCAAACTGCCACCGAAGATTATTGATCTGTTGGATAAAATCAGAAGACAATGCCTCTGGACCAAGAAAACTGATGATGGGGAAAATGTAACTCCTTAGCTTCATGGCAAATGGTTTGCAGACCAAAAGAGTGTGGGGGTCTCGGGGTTCTTGACTTACAACCCCAAAGTGATGCTTTACTCATGAAGTACCTGCACAAATTCTATAACCACTGGGATCTGCCATGGGTTGACTTGATTTGGTCCACATATTACAATGACAAAATCCCACATGCTTCAGACCCATGTGGCTCGTTCTGGTGGAAAGATGTGCTCAAACTCACACCTATCTATAGAGGAATCTCACAAGTGATCGTTCACAAAGGAGATACTATGCTTATGTGGAAAGATCTCTGGTTGGATGATGTCCTTGCTGATTCACACCCATGTGCTTTTTCTTATGCTAAACTTGAAGACACTTCTGTTCGGGACTTTCTTGGGTGCACCAACCTCAATGAAACCTTTCACCTACCACTGTCCATGCAAGCACACAATGAGCTATGTCATATCCAGGAGCTCACAGCGCATGTTGGCAGTGATGAGGGCGATGACATGGACTCCTGGGTTTACGAGTGGGGCTCTAAGATATACACTGCCAAAAGATATTACAAATTCTATTTTCATGAGGCCACCTTACATGTTAGTTACAAATGGCTCTGGAAATCTTCGGCCACAATGAAAATCAAAGTTTTCGGTTGGCTTCTTCTCTCTGATCGCCTAAACACCACAAACATGCTAAAGAGAAGACACTACAACATCGGGGATAATCATGGTTGCATTCTGTGTGGCAGCACTGAGGAAGAAACGATTGAACATATGATATTTACTTGCCACTTCAGTTTGGCCTGTTGGGACACTTTGAATATCCACTGGACAACTAATGGAGATCGCCTCAACTGGATCAAGGAAGCCAAATCAGTGTGGAACAACCAAATGTTTATGGAGATATTTCTATATGCCTCCTGGAGTTTGTGGAAAGAACGAAATAACAAGCACTTTAGGAGAATTGACCCCACGGTTGGATCATGGGCAAGAAGATTCAAAGAGGACTTCTCTTTACTTATACATAGAGCTAAAGAGAAACACAAACTATTTCTTTCCACTTTTATCCAGTCCTTTGTTGCCCCATAGTCTAGTACTTACTTAGGTTACCTACATATACCCTTTATTTTATCATGGCTATGGATGTAAGGATATGACATTGTACAAAACCTTTTGATACTTTAATTCAATATATACAGTAGGAGCCTCTCCTACTGTTTTAGGTGTCAAAAAAACACCAATTCACCCGGTCCCCTCACTCGCTCAAGAGCTTCACATCTAGCTAACTTTTGTGGGCATTTTGCATTTGTCTCTATCACAGAGCCCACCATAGTGGATGAATCATTTTCAGAGCCTGGGTGGATTCAAGCTATTCAAGAAGAATTGTAACAATTGGATCTCAACAATGTGTGGGAGCTTGTGAATTGTCCTGGTCCACGCAAGCACAATATCATCGACACTAAGTGGATCTACTACAAAAAGCAAGACAAAAATGGCCAAGTGGTAAGAAATAACGCCCATATTGTAGCACAAGGGTACACACAGGTTGAGAGTATTGATTTCGGTGAAACATTTGCACCTATTGCTAGGCTTGAAGCTATTCATATATTGCTGGCATATGCTAACCATCACAATATTCTATTTCAAACGGATGCAAAATGTGCATTCCTCAATGGTAAGCTTGAGGAAGAAGTATATGTTGCTCAACCACCAGGTTTTGAGGATCCAAAGCATCCCGACAAAGTCTTCAGATTGAACAAGGCTCTCTATGGCCTCAAGCAAGCCCCACGGGCTTGGTATGATACTTTGAAGGAATTCTTGAAGGAAAAGGGTTTCAAACTCGATTCACTTGACCCTACTCTTTTCACTAAGTATTATGATGGTGAACTATTCATATGCCAAATATATGTTGATGATATTATATTTGGTTGCACTAACAAGCGTTTGAGTGACGAATTTGCATATATGATGCATGAAGAATATCATATGTCTATGATGGGAGAATTGAAATTAATCATTGGTCTTCAAATTTGTCAACAGCCCAATGACATCTTCATTTCTCAAGAGAAATACCTCAAAGATTGCCTAAAGAAATTCGTCATGCAATACTACAAAGGCCTCAAAATTCCAATGCATACTAATGGTCAATTCGGAAATGACGAGATGGTAAAGATTTCAATCAAAAGGTATATCGCTCCACCATTGGTTCGCTTCTTTACCTATGTGCATCTAGGCCAAATATTATGCTTAGCGTTTGCATGTGTGCCCAATTTCAAGCGACGCCGAAGGAATCACACCACCAGGTGTGAAACAAATTCTTTGATATTTAACTCAGACACCAACGCTTGGATTATGGTGTCCCAAGGGCTCATCTTTTGATCTAGCTGGATTTTTTGATTCTGATTATGCTGGAGATCGTGTGGATCGCAAGTCTACATCAGCCACATGCCATTTTCCTAGATGATCTCTTGTCTGTTGGTCCCCAAAGAAGCATACTAGCATGGCTCTTTCCACAACCGAGGCTGAATACATTGCCACGGGTGTCTGCTTCTCATAGTTGCTATGGATATTTAGCTCACACACCAACGCTTGGATTATGGTATCCCAAGGGCTCATCTTTTGTTCTAGATGGATTTTCTGATTTTGGTTATGCTGGATATCATGTGGATCGCAAATCTACATTAGGCACATGCCATTTCCTTGGATGATCTCTTGTCTGTTGGTCCCCAAAGAAGCAGACTAGCGTGGCTCTTTCCACATCCGAGGCTGAATACATTGCCACTGGTGTCTGCTGCTCATAGTTGCTATGGATGAAGCAAATCCTCAAGGACTATGTCGTCACCATGAAGAAAGTCCCTCTCTTCTGTGATAATGATAGTGCTATCAAGATCGCCCGCAACCCTATGCAACATTGCAAGATGGAGCATATTCAGATTTGTCACCATTTTCTTCATGTGCTATAGGTAGACATCATCATTGACCATGTGAAGACTGAAGACCAGCTTGCCAATATCTTCACTAAGCCCTTGGATGAAAAGAGGTTCTACAAGTTGCGGTGTGAGCTAAACATCCTAGAATCTTTGAATGTCCACTAAAGTGGACACATATCCTAACGCTTATGCATATTGATGACTTTGATGCACAACACACGAAGTAACATTTTTCTTCAATCAATGAAGACTAACCCTCTAAGTGTGAAGAAATTAATGAAGAACTTGACTCTCAGAAACCTACGACAATTGTACGCGGTGTCTGAAGTCATCATAGTTCTTATATGGTGGATAACACCACCGCCTCTCTGACATTCATCAAATTTGATTTTTCGTCATTTGCAATCTCGTCAAACTTTCGAAATTTGTCATTTGAGGTTATTCTTGATAACCCACAAGTATAGGGGATCGCAACAGTTTTCGAGGGTAGAGTATTCAACCCAAATTTATTGATTAGACAAAAGGGAAGCCAAAGAATATTTGTAAGTATTAGCAGTTGAGTTATCAATTCAACCACACCTAGAGATTAAATATCTGCAGCAAAGTTATCAGTAGCACAGTAATATGATAGTTTGATAGTGATAGCAATAGTAGTAATAGTAATAGTAACGATAACAATAGTTGTAGTAGTTTTGTAGCAGTTGTAATAGTAGCAATAGTAATAGTAACGATAACAATAGTTGTAGTAGTTTTGTAGCAGTTGTAATAGTAGCAATAGTAATAGTAACACATCAAAGATCAATATTTGAAAAGCTCGTAGGCATTGGATCGGTGATTTCGTTGGATAATATTCATCATATAATAGTCATAACCTAGGGAGATAAAGAACTGGCTCCAATTAATAAATATAATGTAGGCATGTATTTCATAAATGGTCATACGTGCTTATGGAAAAGAACTTGCATGACAACTTTTGTCCTACGCTTCCATGGCAATGGGGTCCATAAGGAAACTAAGGGATATTAAGGCCTCCCTTTAATAGAGAGCCGGAACAAAGCATTAACACATGGTGAATACATGAACTCCTCAAACTACAGTCGTCACCAAAAAGTATCCCAATTATTGTCACCCTGGGGTTTACGGATCATAACACATAATAGGTGCACATAACTTGCAAGATCGGATCAAGAACATAGATATAATGGTGAAAACATAAACGGTTCAGATATGAAATCATGGCACTCGGTCCCTAGTGACAAGCATTAAGCATGGCAAAGTCATACCAACATCAATCTCAGAACATAGTGGATGCTAGGGATCAAGCCCTAACAAAACTAACTCAATTACATGACGAATCTCATCCAACTCCTCATGGACCAGCGAGCCTACGAAATAATTACTCACTCCCGGCGTGAGCATCATGAAATTGTTGATGGAGGATGGTTGATGATGACGAAGAATAAAGACCCCACCCCCCTATCCGAAGCCCCGAACAGGCTCCAGATTTGGGTTCCCGATGAAGAACAGGAGGTGGCGGCGGCTCCGTATCATAAAACATGATGAAACTTCCTCTCCTATTTTTTCTGGAAAAAGAGGATTTTATAGCGTCAGAATTAGGGTCAGCGGAGCCTCGTGGGCCCCACTACCCACCAGGGCGCGGTAGAGGGGGATGGCACGCCCTGGTGCCTAGCGGGCAGCTCAGGGCCCCCTCTAGTTGGTCTTGGTTCTAGTATTCTTTTTATTTATTCCAAAATAATTCTCCAAAAAGTTTTATCCAATTCCGAGAACTTTTATTTTTGCACAAAAAATAACACCATGGTAGTTCTGCTGAAAACAGCGTCAGTTCGGGTTAGTTTTCAAATTATGCAAATTAGAGTCCAAAACAAGAGCAAAGCGTTAGGAGAAGTAGATACGATGGAGACATATCAACTCCCCAAGCTTAACCCCACTACTGCACGATGCTGCTAACGTGACACTATGATCAGAGACCCATTGACGAAACTGTGTGTGATGCATTAATTGCAAACGGTGATGTAAAAAAACCATCAAAAAAGATGCAAAACATTTTCGATGAAGGATACATCAAACATGGTTCAAATTTTAGTTGCGTGTGCGATGCGGGGCATACGGTTGATCCATACAAATTGTTTGCGATTAGACAGAACAACAGAAATGGGCAGCCAGATCAAGGTGTGTGCGATATACAACATATAGTCCAACCCAATGAACTATTAGTGATGAGGCGGAACAACAGAAACGGGCAGCCAGATGAAGGTGTGTGCGATTGAGGGTATACACTTTAGATGGATGAATTGTTTGCGATTAGGCAACACAACGGAAACGGTTAGGCAGATCAAGGTGTCTGTGATTGATGGCATACACTTCACACGGATGAATTGTTTGCAATTAGCCACAATAAACAGAAACAGTTAGACAGATCAACATGTGTGCGCTAGACGGGAACACATTCTAATTAAAATAAGCGTGTGTGATGGTAATAACGAGCGCACATGGTTGATGGAACAAGACATGTGCTAACATCGCCTATCGTGATTCACCCTATGGTGCGAACGCCACGTACGGGACCGAGAACGCATGCCCACATTAGGCCGTCCGGGAATAGTGCCACACTTAGAAATTATAGAGCTGTCAATAAATTTTGAGCCTACGTTCTGTCACATTCCAAATTACTATGCTATATTTAATTACAAACCTGTTCACACCGATCAAAACCTAAACGGTTTCCCACATAGGAGCGTATTAATACTTGGTTATAAATACTACCTACTCCAAGATGACTTTACATTCCTCCTCAACTCCTCATCCACAAAAATAAACAAGTCATTCATCATTGGTCCCTTGCGTCTGCCATAGCCCGCATGAGTTCTGGGTCGAGAGATTACTACCAAGGAGAGGTGAGCATGGAAGCAGAAGCACCAGAGATGTCGCCGCGAAGGCAGCCAACATGTCCCGCTGCGCCGTTGTAGCAACACAGAGGTCCCACCATGCCGCCGAAGCAGCATAGAGATCCCACCATGCCGTTGATGCAGCAGACTGGTCCGGCCGTGCATCAGAGATGTCCTGCCGCATCGCGAATGCAGCAGAGATGTCCTCCCGTGTCGCGGCGTCCTAGGAAAATGTCTTGCAAGCAACCGAGGACTCTCACAGGCGCATGCGTGCTATGCTCGATGACCTGATGGGTCAGATCTTCGACTAGAAGAAGTTGCAGGATGAGATGAATGCCTTGTTTGAAAATGCTACCAGCGTCATTCAGGGATAGGTGAGGACAAGGCGAAGCTCCGCACCGAGCGCGACCTGCTGAGGATGAAGATCGCTGAAACAACGAAACAACACGAGGAGACCACTGCCTTGTTTAAGAGGATCGGCGTCATCATCAAGAAACTTATGGACAAGAATGCCATGATCCGCATCGAGCGCCAAAGGATGGTGGAGGAATCTGTGGATGCTCTCAAGTAGCATCTTGAGGACACGAAAGAGCTCGTCACCACTCGCCGCGGGAACTAGTCTCCGCGGCTTGCAGCAACACATCAAGAAAGTATAGATCAGCAAGCCAGATCATTGTATGTGTCTTCCTTCTTCTTTTGCCTTTGTGTATTTTGGGCGTTGTCGCATGTGGCTTTTTTAATTATCTTCATAAATATGTAAGACAATTATTATCCACTGTCACCATCCTTATATTCATCGGCCTTGCTATAAGTCACAGTCGATGCTATATAGGTCCGTCGGATCTTATATCAAGATCTGTGCAAAACTTTCTTTTCGGATTTTCTTTTTTCTGTCTTAAATCTCAGTCGAGTGAGAAATAGAAACGCCATTAAAAGAGGGGCTCAGGCGCCATTAATGGAGACATTGAGAGAGAGGTGGGCGGAGGATAGAGGTCAAAGGGCCCTCCTCCCGATGAGCATGCGCAGGGTTCTCATCGCACGCCTCCCATACTCAAATAGCTACGCTGCACGGCACCTAATAGCCAATAAAAATGGGCAACGTGTGGTGGCACGTAAATGGTAAGTAGAACACCCACGGTTTCAATAATACTTGTGTTTCCTATTGTAACGTGATATCACTTGTTCCAAAATGACTTTGTTGATTGTTAATGTGTGCGCCTTCGTAAATCAAACAAAAAAATTACCACAACATGTTGGTGCCATGTCATGACACCATGCCAAGTTTCATGATTTTCAGACGAGTTTTGGATTTACGGGAATTTTAAAACCAAGTTTCTCGATGTTTTTGGCTGAGCCAAGATGCCCAGACGTTTGAACTCCATTCCTATTTCTCGCCTGAGAACTAGAAATTCGCCCAAGTACACATAAATGATTTTTCAAGTAACTTTGGCGCACTAGAGCATGTGCTTGTAGTTCAAATTTGAATTATGTGCATTAAATGCCTGGAAATTCAATTAATGTATACAAAGGCCAAACAAACCCGGAATAATTCCAAAATTTAGCACGAAACTCCTATTGGTCTAAGTTGCCTGTGTAAAAAAATCAAGGCAGTAGAAGGCAGTGTATGTCATTTCGCACACAGAGGTGACACATTCCCTCTCAGAACCACGAGCCTTCTTGAGAGAAGCTCTGGTTTGCAAGAATCTTATACCAAAGATTGTCCCAATTCGTCCCAAAAAATTACCAAAACATGTTGGTGCCATGTCATGACACCATGCCAAGTTACATGATTTTCATGCGTGTTTCGGTTTTACGGGAATTAAAAAAGCAAGTTTCTCAATATTTCCGGCCGAGCCATGATGCCTAGATGTTTGAATTTCATTCCCATTTCTTCCATGGGACCTAGAAATTCATCCAAGGACAGACATGTGATTTTTCAACCAACTTTGGTGCACTGGAGCATGTGCTTGTAGTTCAAATTTGAAATATGCACATTAAACACCCAAAAACTCAATGTATAAAAAGGCCAAACGAACCCGGAATAATTCCAAATTTTAACACGACACTCATATAGTTCTATGTTGCCTCTGTAAAAAATCAAGGTGGGGGAGGCAGTGTATATCATTTCACACACAAAGGTGACACATTCCCTCTTGGAACCACCACAGTCTTCTTGAGAGAAGCTCCAGTTTGTAAGAAGCTTATACCAAAACTTGTCCCAATTCGGCCAACTTTTTTACCACAGCATATTGGTGCCATGAAATGACACATGCCAAGTTTCATGATTTTCAAGCGAGTTTTGAATTTACAGAAATTTTAACAAACCAAGTTTCTCAATGTTACCGGCCGAGCCATGACGCCCAGATGTTTGAATTTCATTCTCATTTCTTGCATGGGACCTAGAAATTCACCCAAGGACACACATGCGATTTTTCAACCAACCTTGGTGCATTGGAGCATGTGCTTGTAGTTCAAATTTGAATTATTCACATTAAATGCCCAGAAACTCTATAATGCATAAAAAGGGCCAAACGAACCCGGAATAATTCCAAATTTTAACACGACACTAATATAGTTATATGTTTTCTCTGTAAAAAAATCAAGAGGGGGGTAGCGTATGTCGTTTCGCACACAAAGGTGATACGTTCCCTCTCGAAACCACACGCCTTCTTGAGAGAAGCTCCAATTTTCAAGAAGCTTATACCAAAACTTGTCCCAATTCGGCCAAAAAATTTACCACAATATGTTGGTGCCATGAAATGACACCATGCCAAGTTTCATGATTTTCAGGCAAGTCTGGGATTTACAGGAATTTAAAAACCAAGTTTCTCAATGTTTCCAGCCGAGCCACCACGCCCAGATGTTTGAATTTGATTCTTATTCTTGCATGGGACCTATAAATTCACCCAAAGACACACATGTGATTTTCAACAAACTTTGGTACCCCAGAGCATGTGCTTGTAGTTCAAATTTGAATTATGCAAATTAAATGCCTAGAAACTCAATTAATGCATAAAAATGCTAAATGAACCTGGAATAATTCCAAATTTTAACACGACACTCATATAATTGCATGTTCATTGTAGATAAATGTTCTAGCAATTCAAACACCATCCTTTCCCTCCGTAACACCATTTTGTCTTGCAAAACACAATGAAACAATCAGGTATACCACAAACAATTTACTAGCAAGAATCGTGTGGGATGCGATATAAAATATTTTGGCGCACCGTCTTGTCTGGCTTACGCAGGAAGCTTCATTGTCTATAGTCCACCGCATGTGCTTGAACTACTCTTGCGCGCCAGTTTCTCGCGCCACTGAGCAAAAATTTTCTGCTGCCGCGGAAATATCTATCTACCCCACCAAAAGCCACATTTCCACTGCTCCTCCTTGCTTTCCAAGTTCAAACCTTCACTGTTGCTTACAGGCAGCGCCGCCTCCTCACCGGAGACCCTTCTTCTTGCTGCGCTACCTCCTCGCCGGCAACCTTCTTCTTGCAGCGCTGCCTCCTCATCGGCGACCCTTCTTCTTACAGTGCTGCCTCCTCACCGGCGACCCTTCTTCTTGTTGCACGGCCTCGTTGATATGGTCAGGTAATCCACACCCCACCCACACCATCCTCCTCCTTCCCCGTCCACATGCCCCGACCGATGGCGCAAAAGCTTTTGCCGAAATCACTGGCCCCATCCTCCAATTATGCACCGCCCACAACCATTTTGCACGCAGTATAACATGGAGCTCAGTAGCATCTGGCAGCGGAGAAGGAAATCATTGCCGCACATGTGGCCGAGGTCGCCATGGCTGTCATGCATGCCGACGGCCAGATCTTGGAGGAGCACATCATTTTCAAGGCCACCGTCGACACCGCCACGCGGTTGTCTACTTTAAAATACAGTTCGTGTTGTTTTCTCGAGGCCACCGCTAGTGCCTTCTAGTGATTTGTCCTCTTTAATGTTAATATGCAATCTGATATTCTGAAATGTAATGTTCAGTTAACAGTTTGGTCCAACAATTGCTACATTTCGTAGTACTATTCTCAAGCATCCTTGGTTTCGTTAACTGTCTTATCTTCTAGTATATGTTCTATTCTGCAATGTCGTGCTCAGTTAACTGTTTTGGTTCATTTGGTCTGCTGTCCTGTTAGCTTTTGGTCCAATTCTGCAATTTGATTTCCATTTGTTGTGGGTACAATTTTGTATTGTTATGCATGTGAGAAATAAATCGAATTTGCCGTACTCAATACATATTCTACTGATAGTATGGCAACTCTCAGTTAATGTGGTCAAGATCTTCCTTATATGTGTTGCAGGGAAACAATGGGAGACACTACAGTTTACCATCGAGGTTTGCTCATGCATGGTCATTTCACTAATAGCACATTATTGTGCAGTTGCAGGAATCATTCTAATATTTAGGTTTCTTACAATTTGGTCCTGCACATGTAGGTCCTGCTGTCAGAGGCTTAGACCCACTGTTCGACCCATTTTTCATATTGGGAAATGGGATGTCCATGAATATCAGTCAAGTCAAGAAATCAGAAAGATTGTTAGGATAAAGAAACTTGTGACGAATAACAACAAGATCTTTGTTTGGACAATGAAGAAGACATTAGTCAACTATAGGATGGTACTAACTCTTTTACCTTGTTTTTACCCCTTGCGCCATTTCAAAATTTATAACAGCGATTTATGCATATATTTGTTTTCCGTACTTTTCAAAGTAGTTCACCGATGATTACCTCTCAAACCACCTGCATGGGCAAGAGGCAAGGAAGGTATTCATTCAACACCCATGGTACAATATTGAAGTCTTCCTAAAGAGGACAAAGGTTGGGCCGGCAATTATCCATAGCCATTGGCCTAAAGTTGCAAGGACATTCAACATCACTAAAGGCTCAATATTCGCCTTCTGCTTCTGCAGTTTCCCAGATGAGATTCATCTGCCTATTTAACGTGTATGATGTTACTTTTCCAAAGGTTTTTGATGTTGCATGTGAAACCTGGTGCTGTTGTGTAAAGGCGTAGCTAGCTATACCCCTCTTTGGTATAGCTGAGTGCTGAAGCTATTTGATGTAATTCAATTATGAAATCCCGGTGGCTGTTATACGGATATGAAATATTTGGTGTGTTTTATAAGAAATGTCAATTTGATTACTACATGGATTATCAATAATAGGCTAATTACCCTGCTTATTGGGGTTTTCTATTGCAGACGGTTACTCATACTAAACGGTGGGCGATGAACTCAAACAACCCACACAGTTTCTAGAAAGTGGGCGTGTTGGATCAATTAACAATCACACACGGCTTTAGGCAGACAACTATTTGCGTTAGGCCACCTTGCATAAACGTTTCCACACAAAAACTGTGTGTGATATACATACGAATTGAAACATTTTTCTGAGATTCACTATGTGGGATGTACATACGAACGGAAACAATTGGGTTTCGATGCCTCGCCCGATCGTGTGTGGCCGAAGGGCCTATCCCCTACGGTTTCTAGGTCGTGTGGGAAGGACCCCCTATCGCATACACTCACTTGGCAATGGTTCAAAACACCGTCGCGGAAAGGGGTTAAAAACCGTTTGTATAACACATCTCTGTACCAGTGCCCATTGCTTGTCCTCAAGCAATTCAGTTGACAAATTGAAAGTGATAAAGAGAAACTTGTACGAACTCTTTTGTTCTTGTGTCCATATATATGCTTAAATAACAGCTAGGTTTTCAGCAAAGATCATAACTAACATACAGACGGTAACTCCTAGAAATTATATTCACACGTATCAATGGCATAATGAACTAGCAAGCAGTAATAAGATATCTCAAATACCAACACTTTTGCAAAACAATCATGATATAATATGATAATAATGGTATCTCGCTAGCCCTTTCCGAGATCGCAAAACATAAATGCAGAGCACCTCCAAAGTTCAAGTAGCAACTAAACATTGTAATTCATGGTAGAAGAGATCCAGTCATGATGCATTCAACGTTAACTATACACAATGCATGAGGATGGCAATAGTGCTCTCAAGACTAGTGCTTGTTTGAGAAGGTGATGACTCAACATGAAAGTAAAATAACAATAAAGTAAATAGATAATCCCTTCACAGAGGGAAGCAGGGATTTGCAGAGGTGCTAGAGCTCGAAGCTTAACTCAGAGATAAATATAAATTTTGGGAGGTATACCCTTCCTATTAACATTGCGACCAAGATTTTTCAATATCTTCCATGCTAAACAAATTAGCGGCGGTTCCCAAGCGATAAAAGTAAAGTTTACTCCCCCTCCACCAACAAAAAGAAGCCATGGCTAGCTGGATCCTTGGGTGCCCTCCATACCAACAACAGTCTAGGGGAGTTTTGTTTAATTATTTGTATTTTTTGATTTCAGGACTGGGAATCCCTTTTACCAGCCCCTCTCGTGCAAGGATGAGTGAATAAACACTCATCATGAGAATACCCCGCTTAGCATGGAAGATACTGACCACCCCATGTTGCTCCATGAGCGTCCAGGCACACAAAACAGATGTTCATTTGAATTTTTAGAGGTGTCACATGCAAATTTACTTGGAAAGGAAGGGTAATACAGCATATAGGTATATATAGTGGACTCATCATGAATAACTTTGGTTTAAGGGTTTTGATGCACAAGCAGTATTCCCGCTTAATATAGGCGAAGGCTAGCAATTAGGTTGACCCAAAAAGGGTTCCATGCTACCTCTTGAGCTTGCGTTGGTTTTCCCTTCAAGAGGAAAGGGCGATGCAGCAAAGTAGCGTAAGTATTTTCCTCAGTTTTGAGAACCAAGGTATCAAACCGGTAGGAGAGAATGCACAAGTCACTGAATACCTGCACAAACAATCAACAACTTGCACCCAACACGATAAAGGGTTGTCAATCCCTTCACGGTCACTTGCCAAAGTGAGATCTGATAGAGATAGATAAACGATAAAGTAAATATTTTTGGTATTTTTGGTTTATAGATTGGAAAGTAAAGGTTGCAAAATAGTAGATCAGAAACTAGCAAGATGTAAATGAGATTCAATATTATGGAAAAGAGACCTGGGGGGCCATAGGTTTCACTAGTGGCTTCTCTCAAGGTAGCAAATATTACGGTGGGTGAACAAATTACTGCCGAGCAATTGATAGAAAAGCGCATAGTTATGATGACATCTAAGGCAATGATCATGAACATAGGCATCACGTCGTGTCAAGTATACTGACTCCTGTCTGCATCTACTACTATTACTCCACACATCGACTGCTATTCAGCATGCATCTAGAGTATTAAGTTCATAAAGAACGGAGTTATGCATTAAGTAAGATGACATGATGTAGAGGAATTAACTCAAGCAATATGATGAAAACCCCATCTTTTTATCCCCGATGGCAATGATACAATATGTGCCTTGCTGCCCCTGCTATCACTAGAAAAGGACACCGCAAGATTGAACCCAAAGCTAAGTACTTCTCCCATTGCAAGAAAGATCAATCTAGTAGGCCAAACTAAATCGATAATGCGAAGAGACTTGCAAAGATATCAAATCATGCATATAAGAATTCAGAGAAGAACCAAATAATATTCATAGATAATCTTAATCATAAATCAACAATTCATCGGATCTCGGCAAACACACAACAAAAGAATACTACATTTAATAGATCTCCAAGAACATCGAGGAGAACATGGTATTGAGAATCAAAGAGAGAGAAGAATCCATCTAGCTAATAACTATGGACCTGAAGGTCTGTGGTAAACTACTCACGCTTCATCAGAGAGGTAATGGTGTTGATGTAGAAGCCCTCCATGATCGAATCCCCCTCCGGCAGGATGCCGGAAAAGGCCCCTAGATGGTATCTCACGGGTACAGAAGGTTGCGGCGGTGGAAAAGTGGTTTTGTGGCTCTCCTGGATGTTTTCAGGGTAAAAGAGTGTATATAGGTGAAGGAACTAGGTCAGGGCAGCCACGAGGGCCCACGAAGGTGGGGGCGCGCCCTACCCCCTTGGGAGCACCCTCCTGCCTCTTGGCTTCCTCGTTGCGTGTTCGACTTCTTCTCCAAGTCTTATAGTTTGCTTTCGGTCCAAGAAAGATCATCGCGAAGGTTTCATTCCGTTTGGACTCCGTTTGGTATTCCTTTTCTGTGAAACTCTAAAATAGGCAAAAAAAAAAGAAAGAAACTGGCACTGGGCCCTTGGTTAATAGGTTAGTCTCAAAAATAATATAAAAGAGCATATAAATGCCTATTAAACATCCAAAACAGATAATATAATAGCATGGAACAATCAAAATATATAGATAAGTTGGAGACGTCTCAAGCATCCCCAAGCTTAATTCCTGCTCGTCCTTGAGTAGGTAAATGATAAAAACAGAATTTTTGATGTGGAATGCTACCTAACATATTTATCCATGTAATTTTCTTTATTGTGGCATGAATGTTCAGATCCGAAAGATTCAAAACAAAAGTTTAATATTGACATAAAAATAATAATACTTCAAGCATACTAACAAGGCAATTATGTCTTCTCAAAATAACATGGCCAAAGAAAGCTTATCCCTACAAAATCATATAGTTTGGCTATGCTCCATCTCCGTCCCAAAAAATACTCAAATCATGCACAACCCCGATGACAAGCCAAGCAATTGTTTCGTACTTTGATGTTCTCAAACCTTTTCAACTTTCACGTAATACATGAGCGTGAGCCATGGACATAGCACTATGGGTGGAATAGAATGGTGGTTGCGGAGAAGACAAAAAGAGGGAGATGGTCTCACATCAACTAGGCGTATCAATGGGCTATGGAGATGCCCATCAGTAGATATCAATGTGAGTAAGTAGGGATTGCCATGCAACGGATGCACTAGAGCTATAAGTGTATGAAAGCTCAAAAAGAAACTAAGTGGGTGTGCATCCAACTTGCTTGCTCATGAAGTCCTAGGGCATTTGAGGAAGCCCATCGTTGGAATATACAAGCCAAGTTCTATAATGAAAAATTCCCACTAGTATATGAAAGTGACAAAATAAGAAACTCTCTAACATGAAGGTCATGGTGCTACTTCAAAGCACAAGTGTGGGAAAAGGATAGTAAGATTGCCCTTTCTCTCTTTTTCTCTCTTTTTTTTGATTGGCTTCTTTGGCCTCTTTTTTTATTGGCTTATTTGGCCTCCTTTTTTTATTTCTCACATGGGGCAATGCTCTAATAATGATGATCATCACACTTCTATTTACTTACAACTCGAAAATTACAACTCAATGCTTAGAACAAAATATGACTCTATGTGAATGCCTCGGGCGGTGTACCGGGATGTGCAATGAATCAAGAGTGACATGTATGAAAGAATTATGAAAGGTGGCTTTGCCACAAATACGATGTCAACTACATGATCATGCAAAGCAATATGACAATAATGAAGCGTGTCATAATAAACGGAACGGTGGAAAGTTGCATGGCAATATATCTAGGAATGGCTATGGAAATGCCATAATAGCTAGGTATGGTGGCTGTTTTGGGGAAGGTAATGGTGGGTGTATGGTACCGGCCAAAGTTGCGTGGTACAAGAGAGGCTAGCAATGGTGGAAGGGTGAGAGTGCATATAATCCATGGACTCAACATTAGTCCAAAAGAACTCACATACTTATTGCAAAAATCTATTAGTCATTGAATGAAGTACTATGCACATGCTCCTAGGGGGATAGATTGGTAGGAAAAGACCATCGCTCGTCCCCGACCGCCACTCATAAGGAAGACAATCAATGAATACCTCATGCTCCAAATTTGTTACACAATGGTTACCATACGTGCATGCTACGGGACTCACAAACCTCAACACAAATATTTCTCAAATTCACAATTACTCTACTAGCATGACTCAAATATCACGATCTTCATATCTCAAAACAATCATCAAGAATCAAACTTCTCATAGTATTCAATGCACTTCATATGAAAGTTTTTATTATATCCCTCTTGGATGCCCATCATATTAGGACTAGTTTATAACCAAAGCAAATTACCATGCTGTTCTAAAAGACACTCCAAATAATATAAGTGAAGCATGAGAGTTCAACAGTTTCTTTAAAATAAAGCCACCGCCGTGCTCTAAAAAGATATAAGTGAAGCACTAGGGCAATATTGCCTGGCTCAAAAGATATAAGTGAAGCACATAGAGTATTCTAATAAATCACGATTCATGCGTGTCTCTCCCAAAATGTGTGTACAGCAAGGATGATTGTGGTAAACTAAAAATCAAAGACCCAAATCATACAAGACGCTCCAAGCAAAACACATATCATGTGGTGAATAAAAATATAGCCTCAAGTAAAGTTACCGATAGACGAAGACGAAAGAGGGGATGCCTTCCGGGGCATCCCCAAGCTTAGGCTTTTGCTTGTCCTTGAATTTTACCTTGGGGTGCCTTGGGCATCCCCAAGCTTAGGCTCTTGCCACTCCTTATTCCATAGTCCATCAAATCCTTACCCAAAACTTGAAAACTTCACAACACAAAACTCGACAAAAAATCTCATGAGCTCCGTTAGTATAAGAAAATAAATCACCACGTTAAGGTACTGTTGCAAATTCATTATTTATTTATACTGGTGTAATATCTACTTTATTCCAACTTCTCCATGGTTCGTACCCCCCGATACTACCCATAGATTCATCAAAATAAGCAAACAACACGCGAAAAACAGAATCTGTCAAAAACAGAACAGTCTGTACTAATCTATAACTCTCGAATACTTCTGTAACTCCAAAACTCCTACCAAATTAGGAAAATCTGAGAAATTTGAGTACCGATCCATATCAAAATGAATCAGATCAAAAGCACGTTTCTGTGAATTTTCAAAACTAATTTACTAAGCGCAAAAGTTTCTGATTTTCAGCAGGATCAACACAACTATCACTGTAAGCTATCCTAAAGGTTTAACTTGGCACAAACACTAATTAAAACATAAAACCACATATAACCAGAGGCTAGATGAATTATTTATTACTAAACAGGAGCAAAAGCAAAGAATAAAAATAAAATTGGGTTGCCTCCCAACAAGCGCTATCGTTTAACGCCCCTAGCTAGGCATAAAAACGTGAATAGATCTACGTAATGTCATCTTTGGTATGCAATCCATAAGTGGCTCTCATAATAGATTCATAAGGTAATTTAATTTTCTTCCTAGGAAAGTGTTCCATGCCTTTCCTTAACGGAAATTGGAATATAATGTTTCCTTCTTTCATATCAATAATTGCACCAATCGTTCTAAGGAAAGGTCTACCAAGAATAATAGGACATGTAGGATTGCAATCTATATCAAGAACAATGAAATCTACGGGCACATAATTCCTATTTGCAACAATAAGAACATCGTTAATCCTTCTCATAGGTTTCTTAATGGTGGAATCCACAAGATGCAAATTTAAGAACAATCATCAAATTCACGGAAACCTAACACATCACACAAAGTTTTTGGAATCGTGGAAACACTAGCACCCAAATCACACAAAGCATAGCATTCATAATCTTTAATTTTAATCTTAACAGTAAGTTCCCACTCATCATAAATTTTTCTAGGGATAGAAACTTCTAATTCAAGATTTTCTTCAAAAGATTGCATCATAGCGTCAACGATACATTTAGTAAAAGCTTTGTTTTGATTATAAGCATGTGGAGAATTTAACACGGATTGCAACAAGGAAATACAATCTATTAAAGAACAATTATCATAATTAAACTCCTTGAAATCCAAAATAGTGGGTTCATTGCTACTTAAAGTCTTGACCTCTCTAATCCCACTTTTATCGTTTTTTGCATCTAGATCTAAAAACTCTGAATCATTGGGACGCCTTTTAACTAAAGTTGACTCATCTCCAGTCCCATCTTTATCAAGATTCATATTGGAAAACAAAGATTTAATAGGAGTCACATCAATCACTTTTAGATCTTCATCATTATTATTTAGAGCCTCGGGTTTAGCGGCCATCTTATTAACTAAGGTGGCTTGTTTATCAGAAATTTGGCCTACTAAATTTGCAAGATGAGCAAACTGAGATTTCAAACCATAAAATTCTTTAGACATGTCATCGAGCTCTTTATTCATATACTCCATAAAACTTTTTTGTTCTTTAAGCTCGTTTCTAAAGAAATTATTATGCTCAAATTGTAAAGACATAAAGCTTCTAACATTATTTTCAATCTCTTCCAACCTCCTAAGGTGAGGATCAACGATATTTGGCTGAGCCATCAAAGCAAACAGGCGCACCAACACACAAGCACACATGAAGCAAGCAAAAAAAGACAAACGGAAGAGGGGCGAAGAAAAGGCAAAGGTTTTCGAAAACCATTTTAGAAGTGGGGGAGAGGAAAACGAGAGGCAAATGGTGAATAATGTAATGCAAGGGAGAAGAGTTTATGATGGGTACTTGGTATGGCTTGACTTGACGTAGATCTCCCGGCAATGGCGCCAGAAATCCTTCTTGCTACCTCTTGAGCTTGCGTTGGTTTTTCCTTGAAGAGGAAAGGGTGATGCAGCAAAGTAGCGTAAGTATTTCCCTTAGTTTTGAGAACCAAGGTATCAATCCAGTAGGAGACAACGCACAAGTCACCAAATACCTGCACAAACAATCAACTACTTGCGCCCAACACGATAAAGGGGTTGTCAATCCCTTCACGATCACTTGCAAAAGCGAGCTCTGATAGAGATAGATAAACGATAAAGTAAATATTTTTGGTATTTTTGGTTTCTAGATTGGAAAGTAAAGATTGCAAAATAGTAGATCGGAAACTAGCAAGATGTAAATGAGATTCAATATTATCGAAAAGAGACCCGGGGGCCATAGGTTTCACTAGTGGCTTCTCTCAAGATAGCAAATATTACGGTGGGTGAACAAATTACTGCCGAGCAATTGATAGAAAAGCGCATAGTTATGATGACATCTAAGGCAATGATCATCAACATAGGCATCACGTCTGTGTCAAGTAGACCGACTCCTGCCCGCATCTACTACTACTACTCCACACATGGACCGCTATCCAGCATGCATCTAGAGTATTAAGTTCATAAAGAACGGAGTAACGCATTAAGTAAGATGACATGATGTAGAGGAATTAACTCAAGCAATATGATGAAAACCCCATCTTTTTATCCTCGATGGCAACAATACAATATGTGCCTTGCTGCCCCTACTGTCACTGGGAAAGGACACCGCAAGATTGAACTGAAAGCTAAGCACTTCTCCCATTGCAAGAAAGATTGATCTAGTAGGCCAAACTAAACTGATAATTCGAAGAGACTTGCAAAGATATCAAATCATGCATATAAGAATTCAGAGAAGAACCAAATAATATTCATAGATAATCTTGATCATAAATCCACAATTCATCGCATCTCGGCAAACACACCGCAAAACAATATTACATCGAATAGATCTCCAAGAACATCGAGGAGAACATGGTATTGAGAATCAAAGAGAGAGAAGAAGCATCTAGCTAATAACTATGTACCCGAAGGTCTATGGTAAACTACTCACGCTTCATCGTAGAGGTAATGGTGTTGATGTAGAAGCCCTCCGTGATCGAATCCCCCTCCGGCAGGACGCCGGAAAACGCCCCTAGATGGGATCTCACGGGTGCAGAAGGTTGCGGCAATGGAAAAGTGGTTTCGTGGCTCTCCTGGATGTTTTCAGGGTATAAGAGTACATATAGGCGAAGGAACTAAGTCAGGGGAGCGACGAGGGGCCCACGAGGGTGGGGGGCGCACCCTACCCCCCTGGATGCGCCCTTCTGCCTCGTGGCTTCCTCGTTGCGTCTCTGACTTCATCTCCAAGTCTTCTGGTTTGCTTTCGGTCCATGAAAGATCATCGCGAAGGTTTCATTCCCTTTGGACTCCGGTTGGTATTCCTTTTCTGCGAAACTCTAAAATAGGCAAAAAAACAGAAACTGGCACTGGGCCCTCGGTTAATAGGTTAGTCCCAAAAATAATATAAAATAGCATATAAATGCCTATTAAACATCCAAAACAGATAATATAATAGCATGGAACAATCAAAAATTATAGATACATTGGAGACATATCACCCCCCCCCCTCGCTTTATATTATAAAGAAAACATCACCACATACATCTGAGCAAGCCGAACAAACACACACCACCACGACACAGAATGAACACACCCAATGCTAGATACAAAGGTGCCGAGCACCATCACACCACTCGGACACAAACAAGCAAACAAAATATGAGCTACGAAGAACTACTTGGAGCCACCGAGGGGGTAAGATGGACCATAACGAAGCAAGGACTCCAAGACGGTGCCTCCCAGAAGGGTACGACCATATATAGCCGCCAACGTCCGATCCACAGATCAAGTTTTCACCCGGAGCGACGCAAGGGGTTGGAGCACGGCGACAGAGCCTTCAAGAAGGATACGACGTCCACGGACGCCGCCATCGACGGCCAGAAAAGGACTAGGCAAGTGATGAACCCCAGTGCTCGCACCCCGCCAACACACCCCTGCTCCACCAACCACCCGCAGCCACGTCCCCGCAAAACCATGGTTGCCCGCTCGCACCTAAGACGCAGGTTCTGCCCCCAAACCCCACGCCTCCCACTGCCAGGGCCGCCGCCCAACATCCAGACACCCCGAAGACCATCCAAAGAGATCAACTTTGCACCAAAGGAACACCACAGACCGACAAACTGCAGCATAGAACATCGTCGGAGCTACAACCGCCAACACGCAACCACGAAAAGGGGGAGGTGGGGGAGCGGACGCATCCGAACCGGCACACCCCTGTGCCAATGACAGGGGCCCGAGCACGTCGGCGCCACCCATCCCTCTAGCCAGCCTCCCCACAGGACACACCCCTAGGCCGCCCCACATGGGCGGCCGATGCATCACCGTGCAAGGCCACCGATGCAGACCCAACCACCAGCAAGGGAGACCCCAAGTATAGCCGCCGAACGCCAAGAATACTCATCAGGGAGCCCATCTGCCTTGTCGTCGCCGTCCAGCCGGCGGGACGACTAGATCCTGGCCAGCACGCCCACCAGCCACCACCGCTCCGCCTCCACCACCACCATCCGAGGCCACGGTAGGGGCAGACGCCCGCAGCCCACGCCAACCGCGGCCCTCACCGGCTAGGCCCAGATCTGGCCGAACTCCGCCGGAGCCCACCGTGCACCACCTCCGCTGCAGCCCCTTCACGCCGCCGCCCACAACTCGCATCGCTGCTGCCCGCTGCTGCCTCCACACCGTTGTGCCCCGAGCGAATGCCGCACCACCGCCCGACCCAGAAGCCCGCACCTGCCGGACCGAGAGGGGGAAGGAGAGGGCCCCACCACCACCAGCACTGGTCGGGCTTTGCTCGCCAGTACGTCGAGGCGGTGGCGAGGGGAGGGAGGCTCGAGGAAGGGGTGCTGGAGGCGGCGCTAGGGTTTTTCCCCCGGGCGCTCATGGGAGCACCGCGGGAGGGAGGGGCGAGTCGGGGGGAAAGTCTATCCAGCAATGAGGTTGAGAAGCGACCAACCAGAGAGCAAAAATGGTCATGATCATGCATTATGAATGATCAACATTGAGTACTAGCATGAGTAGGATATAAACACCATGAACATAAATATCGCGGAGGCTATGTTGGTTTTGATTCAACTACGTGCATGAACATGTGCCAAGTCAAGCCACTTGAAACATTCAGAGGAGGATACCATATCATCATACTACATCACAATCATTTTAATGCATGTTGAAACTCAAGATAAATCATTATCCACTCCTAGCTGCTTAAGCATGGCATGAGCAACTATAATCTCTAATTGTCATTGCAAGCATGTTTAATCATAATATGCTAAATCATGGATATTGAGTTAAACATATTTAACAAAACAACAACAAGTTTAGTTCATACCCGCTTTTCCCTGCCACAGTCACTTCATTAAACTTATTGCCTTTCACTTGCACGACTGAATGATGTGAAAATAATAGTAGTGCAAGAGTGTCGTGGACTAGCTGGAATCTACAGCATTTTATTCAGAGGAGAAGACAAAATAATATGGGCTCTTTGTTCAATCAACAATAAGGCATATATGAGAGCCACTCAACATTTTCATCGTGGTCTTCTCCTTAGTACGACTCAACAAAACAAAAGAAAAGAAATTCAAAGAAACACACTGAAATATTTTTGGAGTTTTTTATTTTTCTTAAAGAAAGCAAATTAAAGAAAGAAAAACGAAACAAGAAAAACTATTTACACGGGAAAGCTTCCAACAAACAAACTAAGAAATGGGAAATCTTTTTGGGTCTTCTTTTTAATACTACAACTAAATTAAACTAGAAAGGAGAACCGAAAAGAAGCAAGAAATATTTTTGGGTTTTCTCAAAAAAATTCAAACACACAAGAAGAAAGCGAGAAAGTAAAACTTAGCATGGATAATACGATGAAAAAGTGTTAACACAGACAACTGGAATGAAGTGTGTGAACATGAATGTAATGTCGGCGGAAATACATTCTCCCCCCAAGCTTAGGCTTTTGGCCTAGCTTGGTAATCACCATCCATAGTAGCTATCTAGTCCCATGTGAAAGTGTTGAGGCGGCGGCACCTGAGCGTCCCACTCCTGGGGCTCCTCCTCTGCCGCTGCCTGATTGTTCCGGTAGGTAACAATGTCTGCTGGTAGGATGGTGTACCCGTTCCTGGCAATAAAATCAAACAAAGCAGGTGCAGGCAATGGGATAATATCACGGATTTTCTCACTAAATACCAAGTTATAATGAATATGGTTAAAAGAATCAACAGCATCAATAAAGTGGTGGTCCATCATCGCCTGGTGATCTAGATAAACTCTGGGCAAAGGATAGTCATGGTGGCGTATCTGAACATTAAAACGCCTCGTTAAGCGAGTGGCATAGATACCATCGTGGATTTTACCCTTAGTTCTGTTAATGTGCAAACGACGTGCAATAATAGCCCCTAGGTTAAAGGTGTGATCATTGTGAAGAGCACAACATAAAATGGCAAGGTCAAGAGCACCAAGTATACTTCCCTTCTGTCTAGCAGTCAAACACATCGTGATAAATAAAGCAAAATAATGCACAGAAGGAAAGTGTAGACTAGTGGCTATGGCTTTCGACACACCCCTTTCCTCACCCACTGTCAAAGTGAGGAGGAAGTCCTCAAACTCTGCCAGCCTAGGCTCTCTTAATTCCCCATAAGAGGGAATTAGACATATCTCACAAAATTCAGTGAGCGGTATCTGACGGGTTTCAGAATGAAAATTAAACCGCACTACAGGAGGTTCATGCCTATTCAAGAAACATTTTTTTGCACAAAGGAGTTCATGAGGGTATGGTGTTGGTCACACTCATTTGCGAGGAAGTTGGTAAGTCTGGCATTTGCAATGAATTGCACGAATTCTGGGTGGAATCCGGCTTCTTCCATGAAGGCAATGTGCGGCCATTCACACGGTCGACCTCCGTCCATCGCAGAGTGTTGATGTCACCAGTTGAAGATTCACCGGTGACTCCCTTGGCATTCTTCTTAGATAAACTCCTTCGAAAAAGGTCCATCTTCCTAAGAACAAATTTTTTAAATTTTTGGGCCACAAAATTTTATCAACAAAACTTCACAAGATTGATAACAACTACTCACATGGATGTCTAGAGGCTATATCAAGCATTCAAACTACTTGGAACTCAAAGAATTCAACATGCAAGGTCATTTACAGCAGAACCAAGAGTAGCTAATTACTCAAAATATAAACCACTAGAACAAAAACTAATTGGAGCAATGGAGGAGTCACATACCAAGTAGCAATCCCCCAAACCAGTTTCGGAAACGGGGCTTCAAGCAAATAGATCAAAATCCGCGGGTTTGAGAGCAAGAACACGAGAGAGATGGAGTGATTTTTTTTTTGGAGGTAGGTGGTGATATGGGCTAAAGAGATAAGTGAGGGGGGCCTCATGGAGCCAACTACCCACCAAGGTGCGTTTAGGGTAGCCGGCGCACCCTAGTGCCTAGTGGGCACCAGGGGCACCCCCCTGTGATGTTATTTATATAAGAAATTCTTAAATATTTAGAAAAAGATCGTGTCAAAATTTTAGGTCATTCTGAGCAATTTATTTTTGGGAACTTTTTTATTCCATGGAAAATTCAGAAAATAGGATAAACATGGCAATTTATTGTATTTAACTAAGAATAACAGAAAACAAAAAGTGGGTACAGAGAGTTTGTACCTACTAAATTCATCAGCCACATGTCTCTCAAAAGTAATCCATTAATAAGGTTGCTTAATTCTTATTAACAACCACTTTCAATTAACATGAACCCGAAGAACTTTCGCAAAACACTAAGTTACCTCAACTGGGATAAGCATCTCCCCAACAATGAGTGTTTCATATTTCTTTTTGGCGGTTGGTAGCAGGAGTTGAAAACTTCCAGCAGTAATTGTCGGAGAATTTTCAATAACATTAATGCCATTCACTTGAAATTGTTTCTTCGGAAAGTGCACTGTATGCTCATTAACATTGATATAAAAAGTGACTTTGCTTTTATTGCAATCAATAACATCCCCTGTAGTATTCAAAAAAGGTCTGCCAAGGATAATCGACATGTTGTCGTCCTCGGGCATCTCAAGTATAACAAAGTCTGTTAAGATAGTAACATTTGCAACAACAACGGGCATATCCTCACAAGTACCGATAGGTATGGCAGTTGATTTGTCAGCCATTTGCAATGATATTTCAGTAGGTGTGAGTTTATTCAAATCAATTCTTTTATATAAAGAGAAAGGCATAACACTAACACCAGCTCCTAAATCACTTAAAGCAGTTTTGACATAACTTCTTTTGATGGAACATGGTATAGTTGGTATTCTTGGATCTCCTAGTTTCTTAGGTACTCCATCCTTAAAAGAATGATTAGCAAGCATAGTGGAGATTTGAGCATAGTGACAATATCTTCAATATATTTAGCATAAGGGGCCATCTTTAATATATCAGTCAAACGAGTATGCAAAAAGATTGGCCTAAGAATTTCAGCAAAGCGTTCAAATTCTTCATCATCCTTTTTCATAGATGGTTTAGGTAGAAAGGGCATGGGTTTCTGAACCCATGGCTCTTTTTCTTTACCATGTTTTCTAGCAACAAAGTCTCTTTATCATAACGTTTATTTTTAGGTTGTCGGTTATCAAGATCAACAACAGGTTCTATTTCAACATCATTATCAGATTCTTTATCATTGTGTGGTTGAGAATCTTCATGAACATCAACATTATCATTTTCATTATCACCAGGTGAATGTTCATTACCAGATTGAGTTTCAGCATCAGAGATAGAAACATCATTATTATCTTCAGAAGGTTTTTCTACCTTAGGTTCACTAGAAGTATGAAAAGTCCTATCATTTTTCTTTTTCTTTTTCCATTTAGAAGGACTAGGTGCATCTACATTAGTTCTTTGAGAGTCTTGTTCAATTCTTTTAGGGTGGCCTTTAGGATACAGAGGTTCCTGAGTCATTTTACCTCCTCTAGTCATTACTCTAACAGCATGATCATTCATATTATTATTTATTTCATTGATTAACTCACTTTGAGATTTAGAAACTTGTTCTAACTGAGTTTGAACCATAGAAGCATGTTTTGCTACTCCTCTAACATTATTAGTGATTCTAAATAACAAGTCACTCAAGAGAGCAATCATATCTGAATTTTGTTTTAATTGTTTCATAACATAGGCATTGAAATGATCTTGCTTCATAATGTAATTATCAAGCATTGACTAGGATGTTTATTATAAGGGATGTCACCTTCATCAAACTTTAAAAGAGAATTTACCTCCACCACCTATGGTGGTGTGTGACCATGCATTTCTTCAATAGGTGGTAAATTCGTAACATCTTCAGCTTTAATAGCCTCTTCCTTCATACATTTCTTTGCCTTGCACATCTTCAAGACTGAGAAATAAAATACCCCTCTTCTTCGGAGTGGGTTTCGCTGGTGGTTTAGGAAGTGTCCAATCATCATAATTCTTCAATATATTATTCAATAATTCTTCAGCTTGTTCAACAGTTTGTTCCCTGAAAACACAACCAGCACAACTATATAGGAAGTCCCTAGAAGCATCAGTTAGTCCATTATAGAAGATATCAAGTATTTCATTTTTCTTAAGAGGATGATCAGGCAAAGCATTAAGTAATTGGAGAAGCCTCCCCCAAGCTTGTGGGAGACTCAATTCTTCAATTTGCACAAAGTTAAATATTTCCTGTAAGACAACTTGTTTCTTATGAGCAAGAGAATATTTTTCAGAGAAGTAATAAATCATATCCTGGGGACTACGCACACAACCAGGAGTAAGAGTATTGTACCATATCTTAGCATCACCCTTTAATGACAAAGGAAATAACTTAAGAATATAGTAGTAGCGGTTTTTCTCATCATGAGCAAATAGGGTGGCTATATCATTTAATTTAGTAAGATGTGCCACAACGGTTTGAGTTTCATAGCCATGGAAAGGATCGGATTCAACCAAAGTAATTAACTATGGATCGATAGAGAATTCATAATCCTTATTAGTAACAAAGATAGGTGAAGTAGCAAACTTAGAATCACATTTGATTCTAGAATTCAAAAAAATTTCTTTCAACTTGCATAATAATTTCTTAAGATCATCTCTATCTTTTCAAGCAAGAAAGTCCCTAGCAACCTCTTCATCCATAACATAACCCTCTGGTATCTTAGGCAATTCATATCTAGGAGAGATAGGTCTAACAGGTGTTTCATAATTCTTAGTTTCAAAGACTTCATCAGTTTCAGTAATTTCATTAGTTTCAGCATTCTCAATATCTTTAGCTCTAGCAAGTTGGTCATCAAGAAACTCTCCTTGTGGCACATTCTTATCAAGCAAGGTACTACCATCATCATAAGCATAATTTATAGCAGAAGTAGCATCATCAATAACTTGCAACATATCAGGATTAATAGCATGTGGTGGTGTTGCAAGCTTACTCAAAACAGAAGGTGAATCAAGTGCAGGGCTGGATAATAGTTCCTTACCTCCACTCGTCTTAGAGGGAACGATATTGGTTCTTTCATCCTTATGATTCTTTATAGTGATAAATAGATATAAATTCCAAGTGACTCAACAAATATAGCTATGCTCCCCGGCAACAACGCCAGAAAAAGGTCTTGATAACCCACAAGTATAGGGGATCATAACAGTTTTCGAGGGTAGAGTATTCAACCCCAATTTATTGATGCGACACAAGGAGAGCCAAAGAATATTTGTAAGTATTAGCAGTTCAGTTGTCAATTCAACCACACCTAGAGATTAAATATCTCCAGCAAAGTGATCAGTAGCACAGTAATATGATAGTTTGATAGTGATAGCTATAGTAGTAACAGTAATAGTAACGGTAACAGTAGCAATAGTAGTTTTGTTGCAGTTGTAACAGTAGCAATAGTAATAGTAACACAACAACGATCAATATGTAAAAAGCTCATAGGTATTGGATCGGTGATTTCGTTGGATAATATTCATCATATAACAGTCATAACCTAGGGCGATACAAAACTAGCTCTAGTTCATAAATATAATGTAGGCATGTATTCCGTAAATAGTCATACGTGCTTATGGAAATAACTTGCATGACATATTTTGTCCTACCCTCCCGTGGTAGCAGGGTCCATAAGGAAACTAAGGGATATTGAGGCCTCCTTTTAATAGAGAACTGGAACAAAGCATTAACACATAGTGAATACATGAACTCCTCAAACTACGGTCATCACCGGAAAGTATCCCAATTATTGTTACCTTGGGGTTTACGGATCATAACACATAATAGGTGCATATAACTTGCAAGATAGGATCAAGAACATAGATATAATGGTGAAAACATAAATGGTTTAGATCTGAAATCATGGCACTCGGGCCCTAGTGACAAGCATTAAGCATACCAAAGTCATAGCAACATCAATCTCAGAACATAGTGGATACTAGGGATCAAGCCCTAACAAAACTAACTCGATTACATGATGAACCTCATCCAACTCTTCACCGACCAGCGAGCCTATGAAGTAATCACTCACTCCCGCCGGTGAGCATCATGAAATCCGTGATGGAGGATGGTTGATGATGATGAAGACCGAAGACCGGCCCTCTCCAGAGCCATGAACGGGCTCCAGATCTAGCCTCTTGATGAAGAACACGAGGTGGCGGCAGCTTCGTATCGTAAAACATGATGAAACTTCCTCTCCTATTTTTTCTGGAAAAATAGAATTTTATAGCAGTGGAATTAGGGTCAGCGGAGCCTCATGGGCCCCACTACCCACCAGGGCACGCCATTGGGGGTGGCGCGCCCTGGTACCTAGTGGGCAACTGGGGCCCCCTCCAGTAGGGCTTTGTTCTAGTATTTTTTATTCATTCCAAAATAATTCTCCAAAAAGTTTTGTCCAATTCCAAGAACTTTTATTTCTGCACAAAAAACAACACCATGGTAGTTCTGCTAAAAATTGCGTCAGTCTGGGTTAGTTTCATTCAAATGGTGCAAATTAGAGTCCAAAACAAGAGCAAAAGCGTTAGGAAAAGTAGATACGTTGGAGATGTATCAACTCTTCACTGATCTTTATTTAAGTTTTTATTTCAGCTTTTCATGTCCTCGATAACATCCACATATTGCTAGTTCTTCAATTTGATTTCTTCATATATGTGGATGTGATCGGACCCTCTCCCCTCTATGCTAAGCTCAACCCTCTCTGTTCTCAAATTCTTCATGTGCGTTCTACTTGACACCGTTCAAAGTCTTCACTGTGTCCTTGACGACTGAAGAAATTGTGAACACATTTTAAAATTCTCAAAGTATTTTCTGGCGGTTGCCATAATAAATTCATCATGCGCTTTACACGCATAGATAAGTGTGATACTGCATGTGTGACATGTGTCACCGAGATGCGAATGGTCAGGGGCTTATCCGTCCAAAAATTTTGGACCCCTCAGTTTCCACTACGGCTATAAATAGCCTTGACCCTATCAACATTATTTCACTTTGCCTCATAGCTCCTTTCTCTCTCATCCTAAAACCCTAGCACCAACGCTAGATCTCATCACCGCCAGAGAAGAAGAGCTTCACTTCCTCGACGTACTCATGCCGGACGCGGATTTCTTCACCTCCGGCGCTGCTGTAGACGTCTTTCGTCGTGGAGTTGGGGCGTGGAAGATCTGAGCTGACGATTTCCATCGCCTCGTCGTTGAGTTCATCACAGGGTAATTAAAATTCCATTTACTTCCCCGCCTTAGTCTTCACTCAACTCTAAAATCTTCGAGTGTTGTTTTTACCACTCTTTCAAGTCTTCAACGCTTCCTTTTGGGCAGTCTTGTGTGTTTCATCATAGTTATGCTTAACAACTAGATTCCTCAGTTGTGCAAATTACTTCAATCTGTACAACTCTGGAACCTAAGTCAAGAACACTTGATGAAATTCTTCAAGACGATAGGGTCAATTTGCTCAACTGGTTTTATTTTGAAAATCTCTAAGAATGCATGTGACTCTTCCCTATTTCATCGCTACTATACTCTATTCACAGGTACAATGTTTATCGACGAATCTCTAGGTTCTCATCAAATGAATTCATTTGCAACACAGCTTGAGGAAAACCTTCAAACATCTTTAGAGTCCTCTCGTGTTCAAAAACCTCAGCTGAAGAAAATGGCTGATGAAAAGAGGCCTCGGAAAGGTGGTAAAAGGAAAGCTGAACATACTACTTTTGAGATTCCTGACGACTTGTATGCAGGTTACTGTACACCTAATGAAAGTTTGCATGGCAAGGAAACGAAGGAATGGCACAAAACTCGCATGTAGAAAATCAAGAGATATTGGACATATGAATGGAGGGCATACATACATGTCAATCCAAAATATATGAAGGATTTTGTTGTGACTCCTTGCAAGCGACCACTACTTGCTGAAGGACAAGAGGCTGAGCACTCGAGTATCAGAAGGGGTGAATAATTCCCCAAGGAATGGGAAAGGCGTCAGGCCAAGTTGGCAAAACAAGCCAAGAAAGTCGTTGAAGAATTCAACAGGGCTACAAAAGCTTCAACTCAAGCTGGTGCAAGTGGAAGTGGTAGTGCAATCGCTCCCAACAAGGCTATGCAGAAGAATCCTAACCACAAGCCAAAGCCGTCTGAACCAAAGCCCTTAGTGGCCTAGCCGGCCACTTCAAAGGCTTCAGCACCAAAGACTTCAAAATCTTCAGTGCCTACTCCTGCTTCAAGTTCATTAATGACAGCAGCTAGAGTTTCAACACGGTTATGCTTGCATCTTGCCAGTGCACCGAGAGCTTTACAACAGCCTCTATTGCTGCATCAAGTGCCTTAGCTAGTGGGCAACCATCTTCCTCCATGCCCAAGCTAAAGAAAAAGGTCACTACTGCCCGTGGAACTAGGCCAAGTCCCAACAGCAAGGTCGTAGTGCCTCAAGTTGACGAACATGGGCTGGCTGATGAAGATGAGCTTGCTGAGTTCCTCAGAAGAAGGCAAGAGCAAGCTGCTATTGCAAAGAATTCTTCTATTCCATTGCTGCTGGACCTGAAGAAGTTGCTTGATTTCATTGACATGTGGTGCACCAAGCCTGACACACCGATTGATGACCTAAATTTGTCTCCGAGCCCAAGCCATACAATTTCCTTATTCATATTAACTAAGAAGCACAAGATTGCATGTGACACTCCAAAATTTTTTATTTGGTTTTCAGCAAAAACTTTGTGGTTTTTGAAAAGAGGCCATTTAAAATTTTCCAGAAAACCTTCCTCTTAAAAACTTCCTTTGCTTTGGCAAGGATTTTATTTTTCTTCAAACTATGGTGTTTGATCTTTTGAAACTTCTTCTTTGTTGGTTCCCTCTCAAATTATTTTGGGATTTAATTTTATATTCTTTTAAAAAAAGAAACTCTATGAAAATTTGGGATTTTCATATCTTGGAAACCACCCATGACTTTGTATTTTGCCCATGTGGTAAAACCCCTCCAAAACCTCCCCTCCTCCTTGTAATCAACCTAAGTTCTCTGTCCCAACTAATCCAAGCAAGTTTTGGATTTTATTCTAATTTTCTTTCCCCTCAAATCTTTTCTGCAAATTATTTGGAGCCTGAGAGATTTTCAAAGCAAGTACCCTTTTTCATTTGAGTTTTGACCTCAAACCAACTCTCCTGGATGGTCCTTTGTACCCACAACCCAGAACCATCTTGATCCACTCCTCCTCTTTTCAAATTTTTCAAATTTCAGTCTCTGCAAGTTTGGACCAGATTTGCCAAATTTGGTGAAATTCATATCTACACTTCTTCTAAAATTCCACCAAAATTCAGGCAGCCTACTGGAGCAATGAGTAGCCACTCCACCAAGTTTCAGCTCAAGGAAAAATCCCTAGATGCCTAGATCATTCTGTCGAACACCTTGCATGCACTGTTCTGTTCATCTTCAGTTAAGTTCAGAAATTCAGTGTCGTTTTTCCTTCGTCAGACTCGGTCACGCGGCCACAGTGCGCCCTGGCGCGTTGCATGCAGCCTCTTCCCCTTGACCAACACCCCGCACACACGCTTGGCCGATTCCTGGCGTCGGTAGCGACGAGCCTCGCCGGCGTTGGAAGCTTCTGCGGTGGCTGCACCTTCCGTGGCGGCCAGCGAGGGCCCGAGCCCGCTTGCCACGCCACCCGGCACCGCCCAACGCCCCCTGGCTCTCCGCGTGTCCCTGCCATGCCAACGCACGCCCGTGGCACCGTCGCCGTGGCCCGGCAAGCACGGAACGTGCTCCCTGCCGCCGACGGGCCGCGCCACCCCTGTTCCGTCGAGCTCGCCCTAAACACCCAAATCCCGGCTAGTTTAGCACCCAAACGGACCCAGTGAACCCCCACGACGGCGCTCGACCCCTAAACCTCCCCGACCAAAGCACTGCGCCGCCGTAACCTTCACCGGAGATCCCCGTTCACAGCCACCGCCTCGGATCGCCTATAAAAAGGACCCCGAGCTCGCTCACGACCCCCACACCCTCACTGCACCTCTCCAAGACCCTGCCAAGCCACCAGGAGGACCTCGAGGAGGTCTCCTCCCCTGACTCCGGCCGCCCCGTTCCGCCTCGGCCTCCACCTCGATTCGCTCCGGTGAGGCCGTCGCCGGCGCCCAAACCCCGTCAGTTACCCCCTCTAGCTACCAGAAGTCTAACCCCCTCCTCAATTTGGCCTTCGCAGCTCCATCCGACCAGACCCTCGACCACCCGAACCGCCGTCCGCCGGAGCAAGGCTTGCCGTCGACGTGGTGCTCGCCGACCGCCACCACCACCACCAACCGACGCGGAAGGGCGCCCTGAACACGGAGGTTCCCTCCGACCTTCCTGCCTCGCCGTGGATCGCCGCCGGCGACCACCGCGGCTCTCGGGCGCCGACGAGCTTCGTCCCCCGTTTGAAAGTTTAAACCTGACGAGTGGGACCCGCCCGTCAGCCTCTTAGATCCTTTTAAACGAATCGTTTTCTGAAAACGCCTTCGGGCAAAATACGCTTTCCCCTCTGGGCTGGCATATTCAAGACTGGAATGTTTTCTGTTTTTATAAGCTAGCCCCTGGAAATCTTCTGTTTCATTACAGATGAGTCCCTGGACAAAAACCTTTATAACTTTTAAACAGAAAAGTATTTTTGATTGATCCTTTTTCTGTCCTCTTTAAAATTTTATCTAGTTTTTTATCAGATTTATTTGAAAAATATTTGGAATACTTTTTGTGGACCTCTTGGTATTTATGATAGCGCATATATTTTCTTTATACCGTAGATACCGAAGGAGGTGACGGAGCCGCGATCTTCACCGAACTAAGCTCCGACTACTCCGAACCAGGAAAGCATGTTTGAACTTTTGATATGATGATTGTTTTGGCATGTTTGCATTAAGTAGTTTATGGCATGTTGATGAACATACCGACGAATGTCCTATTACCTGAGACGATGAGGCAAGTGAGTTTCGAAAATCCATGAGTGGATGGATGTGAGTATGCATGGCCATGTGTTGGCATGAGGATGGGTAAGATGGCAGTGTTGTAGCATGCCAGGCTTATGCCAGACTATGTGACTTCAATATCAACTCGTATCATTCCAGTTCCTTCCATTCTTCCTTCCTTGTACTACCACATGTTTTCCGCAAGGAATATGGCTTAGTAAGTTGTAAACCGCTTTCCTGGTACACACCAAAAAGGAGAGGCCGTGATGATGGTTCCATGGCCCTGGATTAAAGCCAGTCATCCGGTCAGGGGGCATGGGTGTTTCCGGTTGGGACCGAGAGGGGGGCACCCCTTAGAGCGCGCGTATATAAATTTGATCCCATGCTATTCGAGATTGTGATCTCCCCGTCTCAAAAGTTTTTCTTGGACGATGTCTAGGGTGATTCCTAGCATCGAGAGGTAGGATGGGTGTGTACTGGTTAGCTGTGTTTTCTTCCGAAATACCGTAAACGGAACTAGTCCTTCGTGACTACGGAAATCCGTT
>NC_041389.1:403875195-403914538 GCF_002162155.2 Triticum dicoccoides | reverse complement strand
ATTTCTTTTAAAGCCCTTTCTGTGATGTCGCCCCGATGTCCGACTGGAGCCCTTTATGTGGTGTCGCTAAGACGCCCGACTGTGGTATTTCTTTTAAAGCCCTTTCTGTGATGTCGCCCCGACGTCCGACTGTGGCATTTCTTTTAAAGCCCTTTATGTGGTGTCGCTAAGACGCCCGACTGTGGTATTTCTTTTAAAGCCCTTTCTGTGTTGTCGCCCCGACGTCCGACTGTGGCATTCCTTTTAAAGCCCTTTATGTGGTGTCGCTAAGACGCCCGACTATGGCATCCTTTCCTTATATTTATTTGTTCACCTTTCGAGGCGTCGCTTCAGACACCCGATCGGTCTTCATTTATGTTTTGTGGGATTTCAGGCGGACTACCGTCGTTTCCCTTTTACTTACCTCATTATGCTAATTTTTGAATGTACATTGGTGAATTAATCATGACGCATTCATGCATGCATTTGTTATATCTTACGTCCGAACTGTCTTGCGAGTACTTTCAAAGTACTCACTGGCTTGTTGATTTGGCCAGATGCTGACGAAGGCGATCTCATGGATGAAGAATTTGATAGCGAGTCCGACGCCTAGAGGAGTCCCAGTCAGTCTCGTACGACCCTGGATTTGGTCACTGTATTATATCCGCTTCCGCTACCAAATAAATTCATCGAGCCTCACCTCGACGCTCGATGAGATGACAGTTTTAGAGACTTGTATCTCTCTCCCCGCTGTGTTTCTCCACCACCGCCCTATCCTCGAGTCAGTAGTATGCCTCCACACCACTGTTTTATGTCCGCCATTATGTATATTTATTGGCGTGCTTGTAATAATTTGGTTGAGCAACTGTAGTTCGACCTTGTAATATATTTTATGCTACTGGCTTATTGTATCAAGAATTTGTCTACCAGTGAGGGGGATTTCTCTCATACTGGACTCAAAAGATTGGTTTCTCAATAAATATTTTTATTGGAAAACCGGTCGTGACAAGCTTGGTACCAGAGCCAGGCTGACTGTAGGAAGCCACTAGGTGCGATCGCTAATTGGTTATTAGCTTGATTGAGCCTTTTCATATTTTCTTGATTGTAGTCATTTTCTGTCAGTCAGCATAAATTTATGATCTGACCATGCAGAATTTTTGCCTACTTTTGTAGATGGCCGACAACAGCTGCGAGTCTCAGACCTTCGCCAACGTGCCCGATGGGTTCGTCAAGCTTCCTTCCTTCATCGTTCAGGTCGCGATGGGGCCATCTGTGCGCCCAGTCTTCACACTCTGCCAGCACCGAGTCAACGACAGTCTGACCATGCACCAGGCCGCGGTGCAGTTCAAGGGAGGGCGTGGTGAGTTACGCCGCTTCCGGTTCTTGGGAAGAGCCATGCCTACGGAGAGGCATGCTATGCAGATGGCAGCCCGCGAGGCGATAGCTCGTCTCAGGGATGTCCTCTCCGTGATGAAGACTCGTCGTTACCGTTATCTTCCATGCCATGTGCCTTACACCTGTCACTACGCATTCTCCTGCCCCAGAGGAGAACGAGACAAGGCTTTTGAGATGCTCATTGAGTATCTCCGGGCCCTAGAGGCAGCCTTCGACAACCTGGTGGACGACTTCGTGGCTGCCCGCATGGACTCAGTTCATGGCTGTGCTGCCAACAGGAGGGAGCTCCTACCCACCGCACCGCCACTGACTTTGGTCTCATCCTCAGCATCTTATACGCCTACTCGTCGCCTACCTTCTACCGAAGAATTCAACCAAGTCATTGCGCCCACTCCAGCGCGCACTGCACCACCCTTCGCGCCCACTCCTATTCGTGTTGTTCCGCCCCTGGCACCCGCTCCGTCCACTCTGCGCAACACTACACGTATGGAGCCTATTAGCAAGGAGGAAGTCGAGTCCCCAACCTCGCTACGCCTCACCCTCGGCAGGGCAAAGGAGGTCGTCAACATCTCCGCCTGAGTACGCTTAGCCGCCATGTAATGTACCGCTTTGTATGATATGTTTATATGTACATAGGTTGTGAGAAGTAGCCTATTTGCGCATCATGTAGGATCTGGAGAAGTGCACTAGCCTAAATAACATGTCAGGATTATGTACGCATATCCTGAGTGATGTATTATATAATTACCGCCCGCGTGTAAGATATGTAATGAGCAGTCCTTCTCCGTGCGCAAGTCGATTTGTTTTTCTTAAGTAAGCTTGGTTATTTAATTTTATTTGCCAGCTTTATGCATTTATGGATTTATTTTTGCGACTCTTTTCGCTTTTCTTATGGGTTTTACAAATATATCCCCAGAGTGAAAAATGTCTCGTCCTTGGACTCGCTCCATGCCAACTCCACCAGAGGAAAATTATGATACACAACCCAGCAACGAGTTCACTCAGGGACAGTCAAGCCAACAGGGCAGTGAATCGGCACTTTCACAAATGTGCCGCCTTTATGAGCAGAGTCAGCAACAACATCGGGAAATGATGAACCAAGTCATCAACATGGGAAATCACCATGGACAGTATCAGCAGCATTCCAAGTTATCTGAGCTACAGAAGACCCGTCCCCAAACATTTTCTCATACTGACAAGCCTCTTGAAGCCGAGGATTGGCTTCGAGATATGGAGAGAAAATTAATTATTGCAAAATGTTTAGATCTCGAGAAAGTACTACATGCTCCACACTATCTCACAGGAGCAGCTGCATCATGGTGGGAGAATTTTCTGCACATGCACCCCAACGAAAATGATATAACCTGGGATGATTTCAAGGAAGGTTTCCGTGGTGCACACATTCCCAAGAGTATTATGAAAATTAAGAAGAGAGAGTTCGATGACCTCAAACAAAGGAACATGACAGTGTCAGAATACAACGGTCAATTTACTCTATTGTCCCGCTATGCCAATGAAGAACGTATGACTAAAAGCAAGAAGATGGAGAAATTCCTTGACGGTCTGGCGCCCGCGCTTAAATGCCAACTGGTAGTTCACACTTTTCCAGATTTTAAGACACTAGTGGACAAAGCTATTACTCTGGAAAATGAGAGACGTAGCTTGGAGGATTTACGTAAGCGAAAAAGAGACCAGACTACTCTTGCACGCAACCACCGAAGCAGGACAGATTTTCAGAAAGGTGGGACACACAAACCTACAACAAACATCTCTCGCCCAACCAAGAATTTCCATGCAAGGGACAAAGAGTTCACATATTGCCCAGGCGTTACTTGCTACGCTTGTGGAGAAGAAGGGCACTATGCCAAACAGTGCCCCAAGCCAAGGAACTCGACCCCGAAGCCAAACAATGGTGGAAATAATTCAGCGCCCAAGCGCAACAATTTCAACCCCAACAACAACCACAGGAAGGGTCATCTAAACCACGTGACCAAAGAAGAAGCACAAAATGCTCCGGATATCGTACTCGGCACGTTTCCTGTCAACACAATACCTGCAACGGTTTTGTTTGATTCTGGAGCTTCTCACTCATTCATTTCGAAAAGTTTTGCTTTGCAAAATAATTTTTCGATGTTTCCCTTGGAAAAATCCATGATCATCAAGTCCCCTGGGATTCAGCAAGTTACTCAGAGTTACTGTCAGAATGTGGTCATTGAGTTCGAAGGATTGAAATTTTTCACCAATCTTATTGTGTTGGAAAATAAAGGACTGGATGTCATCCTAGGGATGGACTGGTTAACCACCAACAAAGGTTTTATTGACTATTTCAACCAGACCGTAATTCTCACGCACCACCACGGGAAGACAATAAAAGTATCAGCCAAGGAAAGAAAAATACCCCGGCAGCCGAGATTGAATAAGGTGGATGTTTATGAGTTAAGCAAGGTTCCAATAGTATGTGAATTTCCAGACGTATTTCCCGAAGAACTACCAGGCATGCCACCAGACCGAGAAGTAGAATTCAGCATTGAGCTAGCACCAGGAACCAACCCCATATACAAGAAACCATACAGAATGGCACCATCCGAGTTGATCGAGTTGAAGAAACAAATAAAGGAATTACTGGACAAGGGATACATTCGAGCCAGCTCCTCACCTTGGGGATCACCAATTTTATTTGCCAAAAAGAAGGATGGAACACTAAGATTGTGCATAGACTACCGAGCACTTAACATGGTCACAGTCAAGAACAAATACCCGATGCCACGAATAAATGATTTATTTGATCAGCTCGCTCAGGACAAGGTATTCTCAAAGATTGACTTAAGGTCAGGATACCATCAATTAAAAGTGCGAACAGAAGATATCCCCAAAACAGCCTTCACCTCCAGATATGGACTATATGAGTTCACAGTTATGCCTTTTGGATTAACAAACGCCCCCGCATATTTTGTTCACCTCATGAACAAAGTATTTATGAAGTTTATGGACAAGTTCGTTGTGGTATTTATCGATGATATTCTGATATACTCCAAAACACCAGAAGAGCACGCGGAACATCTCAGGATTGTGCTAGGAGAACTCAGGAAACATCAATTGTATGCCAAGTTCATCAAGTGCGAATTTTGGCTAAGACAAGTAGGCTTTCTAGGTCACGTGCTGACCCAAGACGGTATCGCAGTGGACCCGGAGAAAGTTAGGGCCATACTTGACTGGAAGGCACCAGCCAGCGTAACGGACATACGAAGTTTCTTGGGAATGGCAGGATACTACCGCAGATTTATTGAAGGATTCTCCACTCTAGCCAAGCCAATGACGCAGTTGCTCAAGAAGGACAAGAAATTTGAATGGACAGAAGCCTGTGAAAAAGTTTCCAAGAGTTAAAACAGAAATTAACCACAGCACCGGTATTAATTGTGCCAGACATACACAAAAACTTTGAGGTGTATTGTGACGCATCCCGAAAAGGTCTCGGGTGCGTGTTGATGCAAGAAGGCAAGGTTGTCGCATACGCTTCACGACAACTCCGCAAGCATGAGGAAAATTATCCCACTCATGACTTAGAAATGGCAGCAGTCATTCATGCACTTAAGGAATGGAGGCATTTCTTACTTGGGAATCGATGTGAAATATACACGGACCATAAAAGTCTCAAATATATTTTCACACAGCCAGAACTAAACTTACAGCAACGACGCTGGTTGGAATTGGTAAAGGATTATGATGTTGGTATCCACTATCATCCAGGGAAAGCAAATGTAGTGGCCGATGCTCTTAGTCGAAGCCCCAGCTCCGACGAAAACAGTCTGCAAAGTTTGAGACCCGAATTCCAACAAGAATTTGCCAAACTCAACTTGTTAATGATCGCGGGAGGCACCATATCAAACTTGGAAATAAAGCCCGACCTTGTGGAGAGAATTAAAGAAGCTCAGCCTGGTCACCCCAGCATTGAAGGAATTAAAAGAAAGGTGAGTATGGGCAAGGCCTCGGAATTTGTCATAGGCGATGATGGAATATTATGGTACGGGGACAGACTCTGCGTGCCAAACATAGAGGACCTCAGACAACAAATCCTAGCTGAAGCACACACCACTCCATATTCAATCCACCCTGGAGGAACCAAAGTGTATAAGGATATTCAGGAAAGATTTTGGTGGCACGGTATGAAGAGGGACATAGTCACATTCATTGCATGTTGCGATTCTTGTCAACGCATAAAAGTTGAGCATCAAAAACCAGCCGGACTACTGCAACCAAACAAAATACCTGAGTGGAAATGGGATGAAATAGGGATGGATTTTATTGCCGGACTACCTCGGTCACGACACGGAAATGATGCCATATGGGTCATCACCGATAGATTAACCAAGGTGGCACATTTCATTCCAGTGAAGACAACCTACAACACTCAGAAGCTTGCCAGGATTTATCTCTCCCGTATAGTTTGTCTGCATGGAGTCCCGAAGACTATAATATCCGACAGAGGCACTCAATTTGTCTCGAGATTCTGGGATCATTTACAACAGGCTCTGGGAACTCAATTGGCCTTCAGCACAGCCTATCATCCCCAGACTGATGGACAGACTGAACGCGTAAACCAAATTTTAGAAGACATGCTAAGAGCATGTGTCCTCACCTATGGAACCAGTTGGGAAGAAAGCCTGCCATATGCCGAGTTCGCATACAACAACAGTTACCAGGCCAGCCTGCAAATGGCACCTTTTGAAGCCCTATACGGACGGAGATGTCGTACCCCGCTAAATTGGTCAGAGACCGGAGACAGCCGTATCTTCGGCCCAGACGTGCTCAAAGAAGCCGAGGAAAAACTCAAGCTAATCAGGGACCGACTCAAGACCGCTCAAAGCCGACAGAAGAGTTATTACGATCAGAAACATCGTGGGGTCAATTTTGAACCCGGTGAATTTGTGTACCTACGAGTATCACCTATGAGGGGACTGTAACGGTTTAAGATTAAAGGAAAGTTAGCACCAAGATTCATTGGACCATTCTGCATAGTGGCACGAAGAGGCACTGTAGCCTACCAGCTAGACTTACCCGAAGACTTGTCCGACATTCACGACGTGTTCCACGTCTCTCAATTAAGGAAGTGCGTAAGATTGCATGTGACACTCCAAAAATTTTTATTTGGTTTTCAGCAAAAACTTTGTGGTTTTTGAAAAGAGGCCATTTAAAATTTTCCAGAAAACCTTCCTCTTAAAAACTTCCTTTGCTTTGGCAAGGATTTTATTTTTCTTCAAACTATGGTGTTTGATCTTTTGAAACTTCTTCTCTGTTGGTTCCCTCTCAAATTATTTTGGGATTTAATTTTATATTCTTTTAAAAAAAGAAACTCTATGAAAATTTGGGATTTTCATATCTTGGAAACCACCCATGACTTTGTATTTTGCCCATGTGGTAAAACCCCTCCAAAACCTCCCCTCCTCCTTGTAATCAACCTAAGTTCTCTGTCCCAACTAATCCAAGCAAGTTTTGGATTTTATTCTAATTTTCTTTCCCCTCAAATCTTTTCTGCAAATTATTTGGAGCCTGAGAGATTTTCAAAGCAAGTACCCTTTTTCATTTGAGTTTTGACCTCAAACCAACTCTCCTGGATGGTCCTTTGTACCCACAACCCAGAACCATCTTGATCCACTCCTCCTCTTTTCAAATTTTTCAAATTTCAGTCTCTGCAAGTTTGGACCAGATTTGCCAAATTTGGTGAAATTCATATCTACACTTCTTCTAAAATTCCACCAAAATTCAGGCAGCCTACTGGAGCAATGAGTAGCCACTCCACCAAGTTTCAGCTCAAGGAAAAATCCCTAGATGCCTAGATCATTCTGTCGAACACCTTGCATGCACTGTTCTGTTCATCTTCAGTTAAGTTCAGAAATTCAGTGTCGTTTTTCCTTCGTCAGACTCGGTCACGCGGCCACAGTGCGCCCTGGCGCGTTGCACGCAGCCTCTTCCCCTTGACCAACACCCCGCACGCACGCTTGGCCGATTCCTGGCGTCGGTAGCGACGAGCCTCGCCGGCGTTGGAAGCTTCTGCGGTGGCTGCACCTTCCGTGGCGGCCAGAGAGGGCCCGAGCCCGCTCGCCACGCCACCCGGCGCCGCCCAATGCCCCCTGGCTCTCCGCGTGTCCTTGCCATGCCAACGCACGCCCGTGGCACCATCGCCGTGGCCCGGCAAGCACGGAACGTGCTCCCTGCCGCCGACGGGCCGCGCCACCCCCGTTCCGTCGAGCTCGCCCTAAACACCCAAATCCCGGCTAGTTTAGCACCCAAACGGACCCAGTGAACCCCCACGACGGCGCTCGACCCCTAAACGTCCCCGACCAAAGCATTGCGCCGCCGTAACCTTCACCGGAGATCCCCGTTCACGGCCACCGCCTCGGATCGCCTATAAAAAGGACCCCGAGCTCGCTCACGACCCCCACACCCTCACTGCACCTCTCCAAGACCCTGCCAAGCTACCAGGAGGACCTCGAGGAGGTCTCCTCCCCCGACTCCGGCCGCCCCATTCCGCCTCGGCCTCCACCTCGATTCACTCCGGTGAGGCCGTCGCCGGCGCCCAAACCCCGTCAGTTACCCCCTCTAGCTACCAGAAGTCTAACCCCCTCCTCAATTTGGCCTTCGCAGCTCCATCCGACGAGACCCTCGACCACCCGAACCGCCTTCCACCGGAGCAAGGCTTGCCGTCGACGTGGTGCTCGCCGACCGCCACCACCACCACCAACCGACGCGGAAGGGCGCCCTGAACACGGAGGTACCCTCCGACCTTCCTGCCTCGCCGTGGATCGCCGCCGGCGACCACCGCGGCTCCCGGGCGCCGACGAGCTTCGTCCCCCGTTTGAAAGTTTAAACCTGACGAGTGGGACCCGCCCGTCAGCCTCTCAGATCCTTTTAAACGAATCGTTTTTTGAAAACGCCTTCGGGCAAAATACGCTTTCCCCTCTGGGCTGGCGTATTCAAGACTGGAACGTTTTCTGTTTTTATAAGCTAGCCCCTGGAAATCTTCTGTTTCATTACAGATGAGTCCCTGGACAAAAACCTTTATAACTTTTAAACAGAAAAGTATTTTTGATTGATCCTTTTTCTGTCCTCTTTAAAATTTTGTCTAGTTTTTTATCAGATTTATTTGAAAAATATTTGGAATACTTTTTGTGCACCTCTTGGTATTTACGATAGCACATATATTTTCTTTATACCGTAGATACCGAAGGAGGTGACGGAGCCGCGAACTTCACCGAACTAGGCTCCGACTACTCCGAACCAGGCAAGCATGTTTGAACTTTTGATATGATGATTGTTTTGGCATGTTTGCATTAAGTAGTTTATGGCATGTTGATGAACATACCGACGAATGTCCTGTTACCTGAGACGATGAGGCAAGTGAGTTTCGAAAATCCATGAGTGGATGGATGTGAGTATGCATGGCCATGTGTTGGCATGAGGATGGATAAGATGGCAGTGTTGTAGCATGCCAGGCTTATGCCAGACTATGTGACTTCAATGTCAACTCGTATCATTCCAGTTCCTTCCATTCTTCCTTCCTTGTACTACCACATGTTTTCCGCAAGGAATATGGCTTAGTAAGTTGTAAACCGCTTTCCTGGTACATACCCAAAAGGAGAAGCCGTGATGATGGTTCCATGGCCCTGGATTAAAGCCAGTCATCCGGTCAGGGGGCATGGGTGTTTCCGGTTGGGACCGAGAGGGGGGCACCTCTTAGAGCGCGCGTATATAAATTTGATCCCATGCTATTCGAGATTGTGATCTCCCCGTCTCAAAAGTTTTTCTTGGACGATGTCTAGGGTGATTCCTAGCATCGAGAGGTAGGATGGGTGTGTACTGGTTAGCTGTGTTTTCTTCCGAAATACCGTAAACGGAACTAGTCCTTCGTGACTACGGAAATCCGTTGGCTGTGGGAAAAAATTTGTACAAACTCTGCAGAGTCATATATTCCTTCGAATCATCTATTCCATGTCCAAGTTCGATATTAACTTATCTTGACCAAATGTCAGTTTTGATGACAGAGACTCCGGTGAACCGCATGAGTGCTAAGTCCGGTTAAATGATTATTCCTGTGGATGGACTAACCCGTTTATTCCCATGAATTGAATATTTATTATGAGCATTATTTCCTTGTGAATAAAAGCCCTTTATGTGGTGTCGCTAAGACGCCCGACTGTGGCATCTCTTTTAAAGCCCTTTCTGTGATGTCGCCCCGACGTCCGACTGTGGCATTCCTTTTAAAGCCCTTTATGTGGTGTCGCTAAGACGCCCGACTGTGGTATTTCTTTTAAAGCCCTTTCTGTGATGTCGCCCCGACGTCCGACTGTGGCATTTCTTTTAAAGCCCTTTATGTGGTGTCGCTAAGACGCCCGACTGTGGTATTTCTTTTAAAGCCCTTTCTGTGATGTCGCCCCGACGTCCGACTGTGGCATTTCTTTTAAAGCCCTTTATGTGGTGTCGCTAAGACGCCCGACTGTGGCATCATTTCCTTATATTTATTTGTTCACCTTTCGAGGCGTCGCTTCAGACACCCGATCGGTCTTCATTTATGTTTTGTGGGATTTCAGGCGGACTACCGCCGTTTCCCTTTTACTTACCTTGTTATGCTAATTTTTGAATGTACATTGGTGAATTAATCATGACGCATTCATGCATGCATTTGTTATATCTTACGTCCGAACTGTCTTGCGAGTACTTTCAAAGTACTCACTGGCTTGTTGATTTGGCCAGATGCTGACGAAGGCGATCTCATGGATGAAGAATTTGATAGTGAGTCCGACGCCTAGAGGAGTCCCAGTCAGTCTCGTACGACCCTGGATTTGGTCACTGTATTATATCCGCTTCCACTACCAAATAAATTCATCGAGCCTCACCTCGATGCTCGATGAGATGACAGTTTTAGAGACTTATATCTCTCTCCCTGCTGTGTTTCTCCACCACCGCCCTATCCTCGAGTCAGTAGTATGCCTCCACACCACTGTGTCATGTCCGCCATTATGTATATTTATTGGCGTGCTTGTAATAATTTGGTTGAGCAACCGTAGTTCGACCCTGTAATATATTTTATGCTACTGGCTTATTGTATCAAGAATTTGTCTACCAGTGAGGAGGATTTCTCTCATACTGGACTCAAAAGATTGGTTTCTCAATAAATATTTTTATTGGAAAACCGGTCGTGACATTGCACAGGCAAAACTTGTGAAGAAATAACAAATCCAGAAGGAGAAGGGACTGAGGAAAAAGGACTATATCCCCTCAGCAGCTTGTGCAATTACATTATGAAATTTATCAGTTGTCTGAAGAATATGAGAGACAGGCTAATCATTGTTGGTGTTAAAGAGAGATTCATCACTGCCTCCAACAAGGTAGTTGAAGACCAGAACAAGAGACAAGCAGCCAAGTTTGGCATGGTACGACAATCAATTTCCTCAGCTCCACCCCCAATAGCATAAGCCAGTGGGACTGCGCCTCCATATCCTCAAGAGACTGTCAGGGCAACTAAAGAAGTTACCTAAAGAAACTAAATGGGCAATTGATAATGTTGCACCTGAATAAATTACTAGGGCAAGTGTTAGTGTCGTGCCTGAAGATCCTACCAGGGTGACTGCATCAGTCACGCCTGATGAAAATGCTCCAACCAGTTCCACAGCAGCAGCACCAACAATGACTTCATCTTTGAAGCTCATTACCCTTCCTTCTACATCAGAAGTGTGAAGACTAAAGCTGCTGAGAGAGAAGCTAAGAAGAGAAAGGCGTCAGCTCCACCTGCGCCTGAATCTGTGAAGAAATTGAAGATGGTTGCATTATCTTCAATTGTCATTCCAATCGATGTTATACCAATTTTATCAGCGCCCCCTTCTCGTAATCTGGAAAACCTTCAAATTGTTCCTAATGGGGTGGATTATCAAATCCCTCAGGTTGATGAAGATGATGAAGGTACCCATTATGCTGCTACCATAGAGCAAATGGATGGATAAATTGAGGTTGATGATGATGTATCGATGCCTCAAGAAACTGTATAGACTCCACTGCATGAACTTATGGGTGAAGAAAATGAAGAGGAAGTGGATATTGATGGCGGGACAAGTCCTCCAATCCATGATGAATATTGGGAAGCAGCTCACCCAAATTCACCAATCACCACTCCCCTCACACTAGATCCTCAAGCGCCTACGCGCACTAAAGAAATTCACACCGACTATGAAAGAACGATAACCATCTCTAGAAAACATCTCTAAAGGAATTCCTACTGCAGCAACTAATGAAATTGCTCAAGATGAGCTAGTCATTGATGTCATCAATACATCACCTTCACGTGCAGACTCTATTCCTTCAGCTGATATTGATACAATTCCAACTGCCACAGCTCAGGAAGTTGCTTGAGCTCTTGCCGTGACATACCAAAATGACTCATTGGGTCCCCATGACCAATATTTGATGTTCGTCCAAAGAAGCACAATCTCAAACCAATGCCTCAAATGCCAAAGATTGGCAGAGTCCTCAGGCGTCCTTAGTTTGACAATGCCAAATTCTTCGAAAAGAAGAATTTCTTCATTGGCAAGTCCACTTATGACTCACCTAAGATAAGGTGCCTGCGCTTCTAGACAAGGATGCGGATGAACTTCTATGCTTCACTCTTTTTCGACAAGAAGAAAGTATTCCCACAGCGCCATATTCCTCATGCGGATATGGAGCCTCTTCCAAGCTTTCGACCAGTTCTGGCTATTCTTCACGATGCATGTCTACTCAATTTCTGCACTAACATCTGTGATTGGAATGAAGAGATAATTCTTCAATTCTATTTAATTGTACACTTTTCTGGGAATGCTGACGGCACTGCAACTTGGGCTCTAGACTGGATGAGCGAAGATACTCACTACAAGGCACCAATTGACGAATTACTTCGTGATCTTACAGTTGATCCACCCCAAGAAGGTGCAAAGAAAATTTATGAAGAACCCAAGCTACCAAATCATCTGATTCAAGTGCTCATGAAACCAATGGCTGAAGAAAATGCTCCAAGGACAACCTTCCTAGTGAAGGATTTGCTCTATGTGCCGAAGACTAGCTATCACATTTTGGCAAAGACCCTCAGTCCGATCAAAGGCCACAATTCCAACATTGAAGAAGTTGTGGGAGTTATGAAGAACTTGTTGTTCCACATCGTTCATGGAACTCCCACTCCCATCAACATTCATGATTTCTTCTGAGGACTTTGGTCACTGTTGCTTAGCCTCCATTTGAATTGAAGCCCTACGCACCATGGATTATGCATTTCATCAGATGCCGGTCTTCAATCCACTACAAGGCTGATCGTCAAAATCACTTGAGCTATTTGCGTGAAGTTGAAATTCTTCAAAGCACTGTGTCCACGGTACCTGGCAAAGGCAAGACCATCCTTGATGAAGGAATTCGTCCCCTTGATGGACAATTCCGTCAGCCTATATCCAGCTCCAATGCTGATGAATCTGCTAGTCAGGATACTGCAGCAAAAGCTTCAAGGCCATCCACTTCTCCTGAAGTGCCATGTGTCATGACTGAGTGAGCTCCTTATTAGTCTTCATCAGAAAGTTGACAAGACCCATCGCTAGGTTAAGCGTCAGTTTGTTGCTATTCAAGCCAACATATGACTATGATGCATAACGCAGTGTGCAAAAACAGCTACTATCTTCATGAGATATTTGACAGATCGTGGGCCATACTCTCGCACCTCAAATCCGATGAAGAACTTGCTGCTGAAGAATTTTAAATGAACTTTGACTGGGCCGAACCGCCAAGGAAGAAGTTCAATAAAACCCAAGTTCCTCCTCTGATGTCGAGCTCAGAATCTTCATCGCGCTCCTCTAATGAAAATGAAGTTGTTGAAGACATTGTTGCTAGTCCTTTTGCACCGCATGACCCCAACAATGATGGCGCTCCCTCGTTCTCTCCGTGATTATTTTCTTTAGGGGTGCTAGTCCTCAGATTCCTCACCTTTTAGTCCTCAGCTTCCTCACTTTGTATTTTTGTGAAAAAGTTTTAGAAGTGGGGGAGATGAAAACGAGAGGCAAATGGCGAATAATGTAAATGCAAGGAGATGAAAGTTTACACGATGGTACTTGATAGATGTTGATGATGTCTCCCCGGCAAAGGTGCCAGAAATTCTTCCTGGTACTTGTGAGCTGCGTTGGGATTTCCTCGAAGAGTAGAGGATGATGCAGTACAATAGATATATGTATTTCCCTCAGTTAAGAACCAAGGTTATTGTAAGTGCATCAAGTGCCCCCTTAGTGGTTTTGGAGTATTGAAGACAAATAGGTTGAGGAACTAATGTGTTTGTGAGTATGTACATGAGATAGAGTCCCTGAGGTTTGTTTTAACACATGGAAGACGACCCCTAAAAATGGATTTCTTCAAGTGAAGAATTTGATGATGAAATTGGTACGACCTTTGAAGAAATTGATGTGAAGACTTTGAAGTGAGGAAATTGAGTGCCCCGACGAATTTGAGAGTTCAAATTCCGACCATTGTTGCGCCGCGTGCCAGTTGTCGAGTGGATTCTTATCCTGAAAACGGTCGAATCAGAGAAGGGCATTTATAACAATTCATGTCGGGTTGCCCCGGCTATAAATAGACGCCCCCCACAACCACTTGTTGGTTGACTGCTCCGAGAGAACTTGACACTTGTCATTTGAGAGCAACCCATCCTCTCACGACTTTGAGAATCCTAAGTGAGAAAAAACTCAGAGCCAAAGTGATTGAGCCTCACTGAAGAAATTGATCGGTGTGACCCGACGCTTGTTACCTTTGGATACTATCATTCTTCTAGATGGTTAGGCGTAAATTTCTGAGTACACCAAGAGTCATTGTGGTGTGCCGGTGAACAAGTCTGTGAAGGTTTTGAAAATCTACCTTGAAGACTTACCACGAGTGATTGGGCGAGGTCTGAGGGCCTTAGCTCAAGAGGAACACAGTGAGGACTATGTGTCCTCTGAGTTGCGACTCAGCCGCCTCAACCAGACGTACAGTTGATGCAGCAACTAGAACTGGTCTACCAAATTGCATTGTCTTCACCAAAGCAACTTGGTTTCAAATTCCTCACCCTCTCTTACATTATTCCACTGCTGAAGAATTTGTGATCTATACTCTGACGAATTTGAAATGAAGAATTTCATCACGCTATCTTTCATTTTCTCAGTTCATATTCTTAATGCTTGTATGACCGTATGATTGCATCTTCTTCACTCTTACGTATCCTAATTGCATGTACTTTGATTCTGTGATGACTTAGTCTCCCTCATGTTTCTATTTCTTCACTCTGATCTTCTTTAAATTCATCAGAGTAGATTTCTAAAAATCTCCCATTCACACCCCCTCTAGGAGATAACGGGCCTTCTCGAGCTCCCATTTGAGACACATCTCTCTCTCTCTCTCTCTCTAACTCTATTTTCTCCCTCTCAATTTTCAACTTGTTGCTCGGAATTTGCAACTTATTCTTCACCATCTCTCAGTCTCAATCCGTGACTTCTTTTTGCGCATCAAACATGAGCTTGTACCTACCGTCTTTCTTATTTTTCCTTGTGGAAAAAATTCCTGTCCATGTGTTGGACATTTTTGTCGCCGCAGAGTCACAAGCTGCCCTCCAAATCTCCCACTTGTTTCCTATCACTTGCCGGTTATTCATTGGCACAGTGCCTTTTTCATTCTCCCCTATTGATTGGTGTGAGCTTGAGCCATCATCATTTCTCTTGTTGGCCTTGAGATCTGCCACAAGTTGTGTTCAATTTGATTTACCATCCAATAGTACCCAACAATGTCTAAAATCAAATGGCTTCTTCTCCATTTGGTGGTACATAGTGGCCGCCACCTCTGTCTAGAAAATAATAAGTATAATAATAAGAATGCAACAACAAAAACAAGCAATTCAAATGATGACAAGCAATTCAACTTATGTGAGTTGACACTCCCATCCCACTTTGATTGCGGCCAATCACTTGTGCATAGTAGCCGACATATTTATTCACGTTCTCTTGAATGATGGATCATCGATGTTGGAGAGATGCTACATTGCGGGTGTTAATGATAGAACACATCTCCACATATTTCTTGTGTTCATGATAATGCTTGCCAAATCTTCTCCTAATACTTGTTGCCATTTGCATTGTGCCACATATAGGATTCATGTTTGTGGCCAACCAAGTTTTATCCAATAAGCCTCAAATGTTATGAATGTCGGACCTCTTGCCTTGGGTAGCTTTGCCTTTTCTTGTTACTGTGCGATGTTCCACCAACTTCGAATGTAGGACAATTTGGATCCCCGAGACATAATCCATTTCTCTAGGTTCTTGATTCTCATTGATCATGTCCGACATGATATTGTCGTATAATTATCATGATTGCAAATAAACTAACGGCATATGCAAAAATTGATGCAGTGACATACGTAGCTAGCTGAGTCAATCATGTATGTAACGTATTGATCGGAAAGGAGCAAAAAATGTATCGTGTTCTGCATTGACATTCCGTCGAACAGGACGTGGGCAGACCGGGTGCTGCTCGCACTTGTTCGCGCCCGTTGGAGCTGCCGCGAGTCACACACCTCGTCCTTCTCCGCCTACGTTGGCGGAAGACAGTCCCAAATCGCCCATCTAGTCATCGGATCGTCGCCATTCGTGAGCAGGGCGGATGACGCCTTCCTTGTCGGTGGCAGGATGGACGGGGTCTGAAGGGGCAAAAGGGGACACATCCTCCTCGAGGTCCACAACATCGTTGGTCGGAACTCCTTGCGCCGCTGCTTCCTTCGCCACTCCCTCTGGGCGATGTTCTCTGTCTCGCGACTCGGTGCCACAAATGCGAGTTCCACGGGCGACGCCAAGGCAACATCCGTGGGAGCGGTGGGGGGACGGGGTACCTGGCCATGACATCTAGGGCGGTCGATGAGGGCCGGCGGCGTGGATGGAGAGCAAGGGTGGATATGGGCTAGATATGCGGGGTATCTCAGATATGGGCTAGATACGAGGGGTGTCGGTGCCTAGACGAATAGGGCCGGTATGAAAAGGCCCATAAAAATTACGATTTTATGACTCAGTGACCGGGCCGTTCTCCACAGGTGTTTGGGAAGCCCAGCTATACATGCTACAACGTTGCTTCCCCCCTCCTCTGCTTTTTCTCTCCTTCGAGGTGGTGGATGCCGGATTGAGAGCAGTGCCGCAGGCCACCCAACCACCCCCCTCAAGGCGATGGGGAGGGCTTTCATCCTCGCCGCCGCTTTCTTCGTCGGGGCTGCGTCTCTGTTCTTCGCTGTTTTGGTGGAGGATCGGGTTTGGTACGGCCTTTCGCCGGCACAAATTTCGATTTTTTCTCTCTCTCACATTGTCGGCATCTGCAGGCGTTGGGAGGTGCATGGCCACGGCTTCCCTCTTCCGAAGCGGTGCTGAAGCATGGCGTCCCCTCTCCCCCGGAGCCGGAGACAACGCTGCTGCAAGGCGTCGAAGCGGCGCTTGCGCGCGGCAACTTCTCTCTGCCGGAAACAGCGGTCCTACACGGCCACGGCGTCCCTTCTTCCACACCACCGGAAGCAGGGTCGCCGGCTCTGCTGCATCGGTTCAACAGTTCCAATCCAAAAGTGACGGCGGATGAAGGTGGAATGCTCGGACTCGGAGATGGAAAGGTTGCGCCGCCGGTGGTGAAGCGCAGGCGAAAGGCATGTCCTTTTTTACTGCAGTTTGCCGATATGCTTTCCCTGCGTCGCTGCTCATCCTCAGTCCTCACAATTTTCTGCAGGTTTTCCAGGCCAGCAATGGAGATGCATCACCACCACCACCACCCCCAACCCATGGGAGGAGAGAAAGACTAAAAAAGTCCTAACTTCCATCGGTAAGCAGCTGGGATAGTATGGACCGAATATGACTTTGCTATTAACTTGAAAAAGAACACTGATTTCTGTTCAACTTCTTCCCGTTCGTCCTCCGTACACGCCAATCTGTTGATCTCTCTTCTGCCTTCCTTCTCCTAGAGAAGAAAGCAATGTTCAGTGGTAATTTTTCTGCAGTATTTCGCTGTACAGTAGTGCTTGCTACTGCTTGGTCTCTACAATAGTGCTGGCTACAGCTTGTTTTGCAGTACTTCCTTAGCTTGATACTACATGTTGAATATTTTGGTTTGGTCTAAAGCTAACGATAAGAGAAACTAGAGAAAAAGCTAAGGACTTGATACGAATCATCGTTTAGTCAATTCGGGGCAGGTTTGTAGACTAAGGATCAAGTGGGGCTGGGACTAGTGGATTTAAAGGTTATGAATATCTGCTTACTATGTAAATGGCTATGGAAACTTGAAAGCAGTCGAGGCATTTGACAGGATCTCCTTAGGACAAAACACAATAACAAGTCTAAGTTATCCTTGAGCAAGAATAAAGCTGGTATCTCTCTTTTTTGGCAAGGCCGGATGAAGGTACTGTTTAACTATATGCAAGTTCTGAAATTTAGTGATGGGTGTACCTTACTAACAAATGAGTCTTCACTGTCAAATTCCTCAAATTTGCACGGTGTAGCTTCATTTCTGATGTTGGGGGTCAACTTCTGCATAGGCTTGACCGCCAAAGTTCTCATTTTGCAAAACTTGCAAACCTGCAACCACATTCGCAATTTCAGTGTCAACTTCCTCTGTTTGAAAAGTCCTTCAGTGCCAGCTTTTCTTTGAGACAAACTTCTGCATACTCATTTCCATTTGGGGAGCCCAATGACCTGCATTATTTTGGAGTGGGAGGAGGGTCAGGAATGATGCTCACAAATATTGTTTCCTTTTTCTAATGTTCCTTCACTAACATCTATATATGGCACTAATACAAAATCTCCAAATTGATTTTTTACCAAGGATAAGACAGTAGTTGTGATTTTTTTGGTTTGCTGCTACCTGCTCTTCTTTTACATGTTCACTTGCTACTACAAGTTCTGCACTATCTTTTGTATGGCAAAACGTATGCATCCTTGTAAGTTTTGAACCGTGCTATCCTGTCCTGTTTGGCGCCAAGCCTCCGGCCATAGGGTTATTCCCTCACAGAAATTAGAGTTATTTTTCCAGTTAATAGCAGAGTTAAGGACAAGGAATGTAGAGCTTTTGGAATTGGGTGGACGGCAGATCTTGCTAGCTACAGCATAGTTACAGTAGCAACGCAACTGCAGAGGAGCCAAACCCCTTATTTTGTGGGTTGAATGCATTGATTTTGGTCCTTACAAATCCTTCATTTGATATAAAGGTTTTATTTTTATAACTTTATCATTATATGGCTAATTTGTGATTTAATTTTAGGGTGCATGCTCACGATCCTTGTGTACTGCAATCCTATCATTGTCTACTGGAGCACTAGGAGCAGTATGGCGATGACCGCTGCATTTTGCACTACTATCGACTTCATCGGATCTGCAATGGGGACAGGAGCTTGGCTACTGTTTGCTGTCGTGCAATTGCATGGGGAAGATGGAAAAACAGTTGGAGTCGAGGCAGTCATATCAAATGCTGTCGGGCTTGCTCTACTTACAATTTTCATTACCATCAAAGTGACTGTGCCTAGAAACTTGAATAAGATGGTAATATAATAGCATACCTTTCTGTCCACTGGCGGAGCTTAGGCAAGGCCGAATGGGCCATGGCCCGCCCAGCTCTCGCGTTTCTCCTCATATATTATAGCCAGCTCATGGGTTGTAGAATACAATCTAGTAGTAATCCTTCACGGTGTGGCCCACCCAGCCCGCCCAGCATTTTTGTGCAAGCTCCGCCACTGTTTCTGTCTATCTCGAATCATGTATGTTTATTCAGATTTCTTTGCATACTTGTTTTTCCATATGAAATAAGCTCGTGTGTGATTCCAGGTATGCGTCGGGTCATTGATTGGGTTTGCCAGCATCATTGGCGTGAGTGTGTCATTTGCACTCTTTGGACCAATTCTGAGAGACTCGATGGCAGCACATGACATCGCTCTTGTTGCTACGGTTCTCCAGATTATTTCTCAGATACTACCCTATATCAGTGTGGTAAGTTTGCTTAATGCCTGAAAAATCATGTGTTGCAGTCCATTTGAAAGACTATACAAGTCTTTATTTAGTCTGAATTACTTTGAATTTGTCTTTCAATTACAGTATGGTCTTTTCTATCCACCTGTCGATCCACCAGCTCCTGTCCATATTCGGAACATGAGACCGCTGCTAGTCTATTCAAGGGGATCCAATTTTCTGATATCCCTCTTTTGGGCTATGTATGCTACGCTTACCTATCAACACACTATGTTTGAGGTAAGATTAGAAGAGATAAAAACTAATTATTCTGTTCGTCAGGAAACAAAAAAGACTAGAAAGACTCACATATATGAAATTTCAGGTCACGAATGTCTTCAGCACCATTATCTCATTCATTCATCTAGTGTTGTATCATTGTGCAATTTCAGGTCGGGAATGTCTTCATCACCATTTTGGGCTTCGGATCGTTGTGTCTTCACCTACTGTATGCGCTCAACCCGGCCCTGTAAGATCAGAATGAAAGTCATGAAGGCTGATGACAAATCAAAATGAATGCCAATGCAGGAGTTCTTTAGCAGTGAAGCTCTCGTGAATGCCTTCTAATTCAAAACTAGTAGTGTTGCGTGTTTTCTTAGCTGGACAACGTTGTTGTGCACCAAAGAATCGTGGTGTTTGATATTGGTGTACGATCATTTTTGGGGGATTGTTGTTAGGTGACAATGATCTAGGAGTTGTAGCCAGATTTGGTTGTTTGGTAGAAAGATTTTAAACCTCTAGTTCTTGTTCTTCATGTCCTCTGTGATAGACGGTCTTTTCTATCTATCTAGTTATTACTACTATGTTTTCTTTCCTACCTGGAGGGTCATAGCAGCACGCTGCTGCCCGCCCACCTCGTCAGGGGTCCAGCACGCTGTTCTAGGGAGGAGTTTCTTTTTTTTAGTTTCCTATTTTAGCGCATGCTTCCGATTTCTGAAAATTCTAAACCCTGGATTTCACTTGGCCCGAAATGGACCGGTTGCTAAATTATGTCATGCCAATTGCTTATAGATTGGTGTCACCAGCCAGTAAAAAATGTTTAATCCTTGTACATGTGCCATGTATGTCACCAGCCTCGAGCTTATAGTATGCTACCATGAATGACTGTGAAGCTAGTCCTTTCGTCGGTGTGTATGGAAACAATTCTTTTACCTATATATTTGAAACATTGTTTTGATGGGTTTGTCTCTTAGTCATTTTTATTGGACCATGCAACCAGTTTGTCCTAAGACTCGTGTTTGCTGGTTCATGGGATGCAATGGTGTGGGTGAAAAGTGGCTGATGATTTGTTTCATTCATTGACTAGCTAGCTACATGAAATTGATTTTCCCAAATAGCACGGATCATAGTGCCTGGAAGCGGTGAAGCTGGTCTTTGGTCCTCCATTGGGCCGATAAGCCAGGTTTGGGAGAACACTTCGAAAGATGGTTGTTCGGTAATTAGAGTAACTAGTACATGCATCCGTGCTGCCGCACGACCCAGTAATCTTAAAATATAAATATTTGAAATTATGTAAAGATATACATGTCATGGCTAATCTTTTATCTTTCTCTCATTTGCTCATTTTATATGTTTATAACACAATACTCATGTGTATGCTTTCTTATCTAGTGTATTCAGTTGAGAATTTTAGCTTCAGATATGAATTTGTCCTGGAAATCGTGATGCTCACCTCATCATGCATATACGTATGTTGTCTGCAGAATGACACATATCATTAATGCATACCTTTATTTAGTTTTTGAAAAAAGAATCCCATTAATGACAAAAGTGAGTAATTTAGAAGCATTTAAGTATTTTGGGATATTTTTTATAATGACATGTGTACGTGATCTAGATTTCGGTGTTACTTCAGGTTATTTTTGCGGAGGTAGGTAACTTAGGTGCAAATTTAGTGGTTGCTTTAAACTTTAGGTTTATTTTACATGATGGCTGTGATGGGCAATTTAGATAGGGTTTTAGGGATTTACTTTAGACTATTTTTATAATTACAGTAGTGGTTAATTTTTGAGAAAACATAACAGACCTGATGGCTATTATTGTCAATGATGATTAAAGTCTACCGAATAGATGGCTGGATGTTCTGATTTTTGTGGAAATTTCTTTGATTTGTCCTCTTTTTTTCTAGCGGTCTCACGAGGATTAACATGGAAGCAATTAGTAATAGTAAGATGCAGATTTTTAAATAAGGTTCTTTAGTTATCTATGCAAGTTTTGGAGTGTTTCTTTTTTCTTTGTTTCATATTTTTCTCTTTGGTATCTCGGTGTCATCCATTGGCATGGTTCTGCTCTTAGATTCTAGTCTACAATGTTTGCATGTTATATATTTCAGTTATTAGAGAGCAAAAAAAGATAGGAGGTCTCCCTTCCTGTTCCATCAAAAGACAAAAACATACTAGTTCAGAATTGCTCTTTCCAGCCGCTCACCAATTTCAGTCTGTTTCGACTTTTCTAAATGTGAATTTACTTATGAATTTCCCTTTTGGCATTGTACAATATGTAGTCCTGCTGGGATGTTCCCATGGTCAGATTTCATGTGCCATTCATATTCCTGCTAGCCGCTCACCAATTTCACTCTGTTTCAACCCCCTCCCCACCTGCAGTATAAAACCAATAATTCTTATACTGTGTGATGTGCATCCCAAACATCTAAATCTGTTCTGCAGCTAATTTGCTAGTTCTTTACTCCGGTCATTATTGAATTTCTTGATGATGGGGCACCAGGCTAAGTTGGGTTGGCAAGCTGAGATTTGTTTGTGTATGTCATCATAATGGCCTCCCTTTACAGATGCATTTGGAAACTTTGTACGGGTGTTACTGGATTTCTTCAAAGGTTTAATTTTGCAGTATTCTAAGTTCCAGTTTCCTATATGCATGTGCCTGGCATTTGACACTTACTAGTATACATCTGAAGTTTGGATAAGAAGTATGTTGTCAATATTATCTTGAGGAAGGCAGGAAGCTAGGATCTCTTTTGGTTATTTAAATGTCTCACCGCATAACTAGTTCGAGTGGAATGAAGCTATTCTGCAAGTTTTATACATTGGTCGTGCCCATTCAGTATACAGTTGACCCTTTTTTTTTGGCTATAATTCATAGCATAATATTCACTGCTTGTTGACCTCCACCAGCAAAGTTTTCAACAGTTTGCACGAAAGGCAACTTCTGATTGCTTTATCTGCTAAGGTGAACAAAATTGTGTGCAAGAATAATTCCATGCTGCTCAGCATAATTAACATGAGACTGCCCCTCTGCTTTTCTTACTTATTCCGACGGAATTTGATATATGTTAATATTAGCTCCAATTACTCAAATGGAAAATTCTATGTCCCCTTTTTCTTAGTTTTTGTAACTTAACAACATCCTTTATTATCATCTGATGTATGGAAGTATCTGTATTTGTTTTTAAAGATTTCTTACTAAGTAGACATACCTTGAGCCAAGCAAAGAGGTGCAACAGTGCATATATATGGGAGACCATGTACCTCGCTCTCCAAGTCCACATATTAGCTGTTTTTACCCCCGGTTTTGTAAGCCCGATGCAACTGAAAACTGCGTACCTACCCTCTTCTGTAAGTCTGATGCACCTGAAAGGCTGAAACCCAATGGATGTGCTTTAAGCGCTAGGCTACTGGTACAGAAATACTCCGTATGACATTTCACCATCTTATATGCCTAATTTGTGTGTGGCTCAAGAATGAATGTGAATACCAAATGGACTTCGTTTTCCTTTTTCAACTGTATCGGTGGTAGTTATAATTGGCTTTGTTCTTTTACTCCCCAGGTTAGGGAGTTCTGCTTCAAAATGTAAAGCATGAATTGTGCTTTCTAGCAGTTAATTAAATCATTGACCTGCATAAATATAGTGCTAAGAGAACACAGTTTGTTGAACAAGAAGCTCTCTGTGGCATGAAGAATCAGTATTTTGCGACACATGAAGGACAATGTTACTTTACGCCAATGTGTGTGAACTGAACTATTAGTGAGTTCTTTGATGTCATTTGGAACATGTATTAGTTCTTCACTGCAAATGATCAGGTGGTTATGCTTGACAATATTCTGCCGGAACTAAACTGGACACACCATCTTTAGCAAATGAATAGGTGCAACATAGATTTAATGGTTATGTCTGTTGAACATAATATTGGTCACGCCTAGTGCCGTACGTGACAGGTTCAGAGTTGGCTGGAGATAACTATCGTCAGGAGGATTCCAACCGAAGATAGACTAGGATCTTAACTCATATGTGTTTATCTTTGTAACCTCTCTTATCTCTTCTTCTCCAAGTTGTAATCTGAACCAACTTTGTACGCTATACCAGGAGGTCGCGACCTGGCTATATAAACACGCAACCGTCGCCCAGGATGGGTACGACGTTCCTCCATATGGTATACAGAGCCTAACTCTTCCCATCTAGCTTTCCTCCTTCCACCGCAGCTCCTTGCCATGGCCTCATCCGCCGCCACCTCCTCCCCTCTCTCCGGCCAGATCACCGAGCGCCTTACCCGCACCAACTACGTCCTTTGGCGCACTCAGATCACGCCGCAGCTGAGAGGAGCTGGAGTCTTCGGGTACGTCGACGGAAGCATGGCGGAGCCGGCCGAGTTCGTCGTCAGCAAGGACAAGGATGGAAAGGAGGCAACCATCCCCAACCCACTCCATGCCGTCTGGTTCCGAGAGGATCAGCAGGTACTCGGTTATCTCTTGAATAACCTGTCCAAAGAGGTGCTAGTGCAGGTCACCTCCATCGCGCACGCACGCGAACTCTGGACGGCGCTGGCGAGCATGTTCTCGTCAACGTCGCTGTCCCGCATCAACAACATCCGAGCCGCCCTCACCAATGCGCAGAAAGGAACGCAATCGGTGGCTACCTTCTTCGCGTACATGCGGGGACTCGCCGACGAGCTCGCCGCGGCTGGCAAGCCGTTGAAGGATGATGAGTTAATCTCTTATATCCTCAACGCCCTTGACATGGAGTACCAGCCCTTGGTGTCCGCCCTCGACGCCCGCACCACTCCGGTCACTCTCGACGAGCTGTTCGGGCAGATGAGTAACTTCGACCAGCGGGTGGCTCTGTTCCAGGGAGCAGGCGCGGCGGGCGGCTTCAAGTCGTCAGCGAACGTTGCCACGCGCGGCCGGGGCGGAGGCTCCCGCTACCGCGGCCCACCTCGGAGCGGCAAGGGTCGGGGCTCCGGCAACGGAAACAGCGGCGGCACCAACAACACACGCGGCAGCCGGCCTTTCTCCTCCAACAACCGAGGCCGGCGCAGCAACTCCTCCAACAACAGATCACGCACTGATGCAATCAGGTGCCAAATTTGTGGCAAGCCGGGACACTCGGCAAAAGACTGTTGGTACCGTTTTGAAGAAGACAAAGATGATTCCTCACAAGATGAGAAGGTGGCCGGAGCTGCTGATGGCTCCTACGGCGTCGACACCAACTGGTACGTCGACAGCGGCGCCACAAACCACATCACCGGTGAGCTGGAGAAGGTGACCATGCGCGACAAGTACCGTGGCAAAGATCACATCCACACAGCAAGTGGAGAAGGTATGAAAATTAGTCATGTTGGTCACTCAATTATTAAAACCCCTCATCAAAAAATTCACCTTAGAAAATTTTTGCATGTCCCTAGTGCTTCAAAAAGCCTTCTTTCCGTTCATCACATTGCCATTGACAATCATGTTTTTCTTGAGTTTCACCCTTACTTCTTTTTGATCAAGGATCAGGCAACGAAGAAGGTGCTATATCGAGGTAGATGTGTTCGTGGGCTTTACCCCTTGATTCCAGAAATTAGAAGGTTCAATAAACAAGTCTTTAGTGCCACCAAAGTGTCTTCAACACGATGGCACGATCGTTTAGGACATGCATCTTTTTCCTTAGTTGAGAAATTACTTAAGAAAAATAAGCTCCCATATGTTGGAGAGCGTGATGTTGAGACAATTTGTGATTCTTGTCAAAAGGCTAAAAGCCACCAGCTACCTTATCCAATTTCTACCAGTGTTTCTACCAAGCCTTTACAACTTGTTTTCTCTGATGTGTGGGGGCCTGCCCCCTCCTCTGTTGGTAGACACACATATTATGTGAGTTTCATAGATGACTATAGCAAGTTTTCATGGATCTATCTTCTTAAGAAAAGATCAGATGTGTTTCAAGTGTTTCTGAACTTTCAAGCTCTTGTTGAGCGCCAATTTGATTGCAAAATCCTAGCTCTCCAATCTGATTGGGGAGGGGAGTACGAGAAGTTAAACTCGTTCTTTCAGAAAATTGGCATATCTCATCACGTGTCATGTCCTCACGCCCATCAACAGAATGGGTCCGCTGAACGCAAACACAGACACATCGTTGAAGTCGGTCTAGCCTTACTAGCCGGCGCCTCCATGCCCCTGAAGTTTTGGGATGAGGCCTTTCTTGCTGCGGTACATATCATAAATATGCTCCCTAGCCGTGTCATCAACTATGAAACTCCCATTGAGCGTCTCCTCCACACCAAACCCGACTATACAACCCTTTGCGTGTTTGGTTGTGCTTGCCGGCCCAACCTCCGCCCATATAACACTCGCAAGCTCATGTTTCGCTCCAAGCAATGTGCTTTTCTTGGCTATAGTGCCCAACACAAGGGTGTCAAGTGTCTTGACATCTCCACTGGTCGTGTTTATATCTCTCGCGATGTCATTTTTGATGATACAAAATTTCCTTTCTCTGAACTCCATCCAAATGCTGGGGCACTTCTTCGCAAAGAAATTCTCCTTCTACCATCTAGTCTTATCGGCATCTCCCATGGGGTTAATAATTGTGGTGATCCAATATTGACTAATGTTCATAACCAAGTGCATGAGTTCTATGATGATGCAGATGAGAACAGCGCAGAAAACGGTGCAGAAAACATCCAAAATGGCGAAGAAAATCTGCCCAAAACGCCATATTTCATGTGTCCAGGGCTGGGGGACAAATCTTCCTCGGGATCAGCTCCGCTGCAGCCTGCCAGCAGATCCTCCTCGGGATCAGGTTTGCACGGGAGCAGCGCCGCGCGGAATCCCGCGTCGCCCACCAGCCAGCCGAGAAGCGGCTCCGCGCCTGCCACTGGGCGCATCGCCACGGGTCAGGGCGATCCGGCCGGCCTCCACTGCTCGGACGCCCCCACGCGGCAACCCGAGATTCGCTGGGCCCATGATGGGCCCCGTCACTACGTGTGCCGCCAGCCGACAGGCGAGGAGCGCCAGGAGCCAGGTGTCGGCGCAGATTCCAGCGCAGATCCGGCCCTGTCAGCGCCTGCTGCTGGCGCGCGATCTGGTGCGGGCCCGCCTGGATTCGCCTCATCATTGCGCCATGATGGGTCTGCGCTGGATGTCTCCCACGGCGCAGGATTCTCTGCGCCTGATTCCGCCGCGTCTCCACGCCGTGTTGGCGCAGAAGATCCTGTTGGCAGCGAGGCGGGGAATTTCACGGGATCTTCCTCGGAGTTTGCTGCTCCTGACGCTGCAGTCCCAGGATCTTCTGCATCAACACCTGCTGCTGCTGCTCCACGGACACGTCTCCAAAAAGGGGTAATAAAGCCAGTTAATTACAAACAATTGACAAAATTCAGTTTAATGTGCTCCACAGATGAACCAAGTACTCTTGGCGAGGCACTCAGCGACAAAAATTGGAAGGCAACCATGGAAGAAGAACACATGGCACTTCTCAAAAACAAAACGTGGCATCTGGTTCCGCCACGGCACGGTAAAAATTTGATTGATTGCAAGTGGGTCTTTAGAATTAAAAAGAAGGCTGATGGAACCATTGATTGCTACAAAGCCAGACTAGTTGCAAAGGGTTTTAAACAACGGTACGGCATAGATTATGAGGACACTTTTAGTTCAGTTGTTAAAGCTGCAACCATTCGTCTTGTGCTTTCCTATTGCTTTTTTCAGGGGATGGAGCCTTCGCCAGCTAGATGTCAAGAATGCGTTTCTTCATGGTGTTCTGGAAGAGGAAGTATATATGAAACAACCTCCTGGTTTTGAAAACAAGAATAAGCCGTTTCATGTGTGCAAGCTTGATAAAGCATTATATGGACTCAAACAAGCTCCTAGGGCGTGGTACTCCAGACTAAGTCACAAATTGCAAACTCTTGGCTTTGTTCCTTCTAAGTCTGACACATCCTTGTTTATTTACAACAAGTTGAAAACATCCATATTCGTTCTTATATATGTTGATGATATTATTGTCATAAGCTCATCTAATGAGGCTATATCAGGACTGTTGAAGGATTTAAATGCTGAGTTTGCTCTCAAGGATCTGGGTGACTTGCACTTCTTCCTAGGGATTGAAGTCAAGAAACAAGGAAATAGTCTTCATCTTTCTCAGGAAAAGTACGCCACTGACCTGGTAAGAAGAGTTGGGTTACAAGGATGTAAATCTTCACCAACTCCACTGTCCAGCATAGAAAAATTGTCACTTACAGAAGGAAAGCCCTTGGGTCAAGATGACAGTACCAGGTACAGAAGCTTGGTAGGTGCACTCCAGTATCTAACTTTGACAAGACCTGATCTTTCATTTGCAGTAAACAAGGTTTGTCAGTTTCTTCATGCACCCACTACAACTCATTGGACAACTGCTAAACGAATAGTGAGATATGTGAAAGATAAAGTTAATCTTGGCCTCACTTTCAACAAGTCTTCATCTACACTTATTAGTGCATTCTCTGATTCTGACTGGGCAGGGTGTTTAGATGATAGACGATCTACTGGTGGTTTTGTAGTATTATTTGGTCCAAACTTAATATCATGGTGTGCAAAAAAACAAGCCACTGTATCAAGATCCAGTACTGAAGCTGAGTACAAGGCCTTGGCAAATGCCACAGCTGAAATTATTTGGGTCCAGTCCATGCTACGAGAGCTTGGTGTGAAGACTACCCAAGCTCCATGTTTATGGTGTGATAATCTTGGTGCTAGTTATCTGTCTGCTAACCCTGTCTTTCATGCAAGGACAAAACATATTGAGATTGATTTCCACTTTGTTAGAGAACGAGTTGCAAACAAGCAGTTGGAAATTCGGTTCATTCATTCTCGTGATCAGGTTGCAGATGGATTCACCAAAGCTTTGCCCACACGGAATTTTGAAGAATTCAAGCGTAATCTCAACTTGACCAAGTTGTGATTAAGGGAGGGTGTTGAACATAATATTGGTCACGCCTAGTGCCGTACGTGACAGGTTCAGAGTTGGCTGGAGATAACTATCATCAGGAGGATTCCAACCGAAGATAGACTAGGATCTTAACTCATATGTGTTTATCTTTGTAACTTCTCTTATCTCTTCTTCTCCAAGTTGTAATCTGAACCAACTTTGTACGCTATACCAGGAGGTCGCGACCTGGCTATATAAACGCGCAACCGTCGCCCAGGATGGGTACGACGTTCCTCCATAATGTCTTGCTAGTAACACTTGGAGGCCCCCAATGAATCATCTACATTAATCCTCATGAGAGGCGCTAGAAAAAGAAGGTAAACACTATAAATTCTCACATGAGAACAGAAAGATTTGGCCATCAACTTGCCATACCAGTCATTTGATAACACACTCGCTATCTGGGAACACACTCGTTGTCTGTTAAACAATAATTAACTAACGGTAAGTATGAACGCCGTTGATGGTGTTACTCTTGTCTAGGTTGAATCACGGCCATTGGACCACTGAATCGTTATCTGAAGAAAATGACACCTGAACTGAAGATGCAGGCCAGTCCTGAAGGTGCCTGACAATGTCCCCTCCAAGGCTTCGACATGTCCCCATGGCGATGATGACAAAGGAGAAGCACGCCACTGGTCGCTTGTCTCGCAGAAAAATGCTGGGAATGTGTACTTGTTGAAGTATGCATCTTCTCAAGTCGCTTCTTCAGGTGAAAGGTTGGTCCACTGCACGAGCCATTGAAAGGCCGGCAAGTTTTGTCAAGGGATTTGTCTGACCTGTAAGACCATCACTCTTTACAATAGGCATACCGGGGCTAGGAATGGCATGCTTGCCCAAAATGCTTCTTCAACCGGCTAACATGGAAAACTGGGTGGATCTTTGTGTGGCCACGGAATTGTAATTTGTAAGGCTACATTTGTATTCCCTCCGTTCGGAATTACTTGTCTCGGAAATGGATGTATCTATACGTCTAGATACATCCATTTCCAAGACAAGTAATTCCGAATGGAGGGAGTATTTGTGTTGTAATTTGATTCCGTGAAATCCAAAAGCAGCCATACGATAAGGTTCCATTTTAAGTAGACCCTCTTCATTCTGTTTTGTGCCCGCTGTAAAATGTTGTTTCAGCTGCTCATTCATTCATTTGTTGGATCACGGAAGTGTTATCTGAAGAAAATGACACCTGAACTGAGAGATGCAGGCCAGTACGGAAAGGTGGCTGTCTGGCTGACAATAGATGAGTCTTGGAAACAAAAAACTGCTTTGAGATTGGGAAAGGCACGTCGCATCTTCCAGAGCGGGTGTTAACTTGATCCCTCAAAAAAAAAAAGAGCGGGTGTTAACTTGATGAAGAGATAGAACCGGTCGGTCAGTTGGGGATCAGGACGTAAAAAGCGCTCTCCGCCGCTCCGCCGCCCAAGTCCCCTCTGTATTGCTGCAGCCTCCGCCTGGCTGGATCCTCAACCCGCCGCCGCCTCGATCCGGAAGCAATCTCTCGTTTTCTTTCTTCTGTGTCGGTAAGCTTGAAGTTTGCATTGATTTCTCTTGGTCCATTCTAGGAGTAGTACGCACTGTATATTGGATATAAGATCCGTGCATGAGCCTCGTTGGTTAGAATCCTCTCTTTTCCCCACGGGCGGATTGGTGGCCGCAGCCGTCGACTTGACCTAAGATCCGCCCATCTCCTACCCGGCCGGAAGCTGACGCCACTGGCAGCTGGAGTTGGAGTGGGAGTATGTGGTATGTTCATCTCCTCGCTGTATACGGGATGCAGCCGAGACTCTTGAGAAATTGCCTTCTCAAAACCAAGGCCTAACAACTTTTTTTAAAATTGAATCGTGTCTCTGGATTAGAGTCAAGGATAATCCGATTTACTGCTTCCATGCTACCACATCTCTCGTTTGTAGCCTTTTGCATATAGTATTTTTGTTTAGGGAAAGCACCCGAGCTTTGTTATGGAGAGAGAGATACAGTAGCAGATACAAAGCCCGGGGGCTCCAGGAGCCAAACATGGCGGCCTGGACAGAAGACTAAAGACATTCTAGCAATATTATGAGCATCTACATTGTACACCCTCGTTTCATGTTTGAAGGAAACATCTCGTAGAACCTCCAGCTTGCGCCCGACTTCGGTTAAGATCGTCGTAGCCTCCTCTCCTCTGCTTCCTTCATAGATACTTCTGACAACCCCCAGAGAATCAGAGGCTATAACAGATTTAGGTCCTGTATCAAGCACAAACTGGATCATACGCACTCTCCATAACCAACACCAAAGCCCCCAGGTAGGTAGGTACCATCATCAGCACGAAAAATAGCTGCAGCTCGTGCACCTGTTGTTCTCATATGAGTTATGACTTATGACAATGCAGCATCAACACCCTGTGGAGGAGGGATCCAACGCCCAGCGATCCTCGGCTGCCTCTCCTGGTGTCTTCTCCCTTCTGCTGAATCGACCCAACCCAGCTCATGCAAAAAATGTGTTATAAACTTGCATGTATTAAAAGGGCTCTGATAAACATCTTCATGTATGATATCTTGCCTTGCCTTCCAGATCGCCCACAGGGTAGTAATCATCTTCACATAATCTGTACTGGATAGAAAATCGTACATCTCAAACAACCAGCTTCCAGCATTTGGCTCACCGCAGCTCCTCAATTTATCAGACTTCTTCATTGACTAGTAATCAAACACATCGAACCATTCTGCACTCTAGTAATGAATGTCTCCACGAATCCTCGCTCCAGCCACAAATGCTGCAAACACTAGTCGGTGCCATGTTTCTGTGGTGAGCAACTTCTGCAGTGGGTAAGCTCGCAAGCCTCCAAGAAAATACTTTAAATTAGCGGGCATTGTATGCTTCCACATTTTTGTCCATGATCTTTCTTTCTTTTTTTTCAACTCAGACCCACATGCTCGCCCATCCAGCCAGGCCTCACGACGAGTTTTGGTATGCACAAGCATTCTGTAGGCTGATCGAACAGTGAAGCAGCCCTTCTTCTCAAAAACCATGCCCATTCATCTTCTAAGTTGATTGTTGGTAGCGGAATCCGACGTACTATGTCCACGTCATCGGGAGCATGTGCTGAGCTAGCACCTGATCATTCCATGAATGGGTTACGTGATCAATTACTACTAACCAACTCTGGTCTTGCTTCTAACAAAGGTCCAGTCGGTCGCATCATCGACTCCCTCGGGAGCCAGTCCAAATATGTGTGGATTGTCCATCTTCAGTTCTCCTTATCAGACCTTGCTTGAGCACCTCACCTCCTTCTAGAATTGATCTCCAAACTTGCGAAGGTTGTGAATCAAGTTGGGCTGACAAGAAATCTCAATCAGGGAAATGCCTTGCTTTTAAAATCTGGACACTCAAAGTGTTTGGCTTTTGCAACACCCTATGCCCCTCCCTGGACCAAACTTGTGGCTGCTGTACGAGTGGGCCGACCCAGCTACTACTCAAGCCTTGGAGCAAGAAGGATAAAGGCACACTGGAAGGCAAGACGAAGGGCAGGAAGAAATCAAAGAATTGAAAACTTCTCCTCTGTCTCTGTTCATCTCCTTTAGGTCCGGTTGCTCTCCACAAGCAATCATTATCTTCACACGTCACGGCAATAGCCGGCGGCAATGGGACGTCACACCTTTGAAGTGCCAATGTAATTTCAAACCATTTGTGTACGGTATTTCTTTTTTTTAATGGAAAATCATTTATGTGCAGTTGGTGAACCAAACAGCACTAAAATGCATCCAGCCATATGTTGTGTTTAATATGTTCTTTTTCGTGCTCTTGCGAAGCTATCGAAGATCGGTTAACATCAATTGATACTCTTATCAAGATACTGAGCAATATCTTGGGTCATGCCATGCGTCTCATGCCCGCTCCCGCTTGCAAAGACGGAGGTAATCTTGACGACCACCATCCGAACGGCCGACGTGCCAAAGTCCAAACGTGGTTGCACAGATGGTTACATTGACTACTATGAACCCAAGGAGCACCTCGCAGCCTCGCTCACCAGCGCCCGACCTAGAAACAGAAGCGGTGGCGCCCAGGAAGCCACACGACGGCGGCGCCCAGGTAGCCAGGTACCTCCCCTCGCCGACCCTTCTGCTCCTCCTCCCACTCCGGCACCCTTTCCCCCGCCGCCGCAGCCGCTTCCCCTCCTCCCATGGCCGCCGCATCTCCTCTGCCAGCCTATCTTCTTCTCCCATGGCGCCACGGCCTGGCCTGACCGTCGGCCGCCGCTCCTCCTCCTTTACCCCTGATCCGGCCGCCAGACCCCCTCATACAATGACCGCCGGACCCCCTCCTCCTCAGTCGTCGGAGGCCCTCCTCCTCAGCCGCAGGATCCCCCGTCCTCCTGTCTTTTCTTCCCTCTCGTTCTTCCCCTTCCTGGCTCTCTCCTTCTCTTCTTCTAGTGTGTAACTGTAAAAGAAGCAAACAATGCCCGGTTTGAGATGCATGGTTTGCAGCAAAAAGGATTTTTCTTCAGTTTTTGTTCATCTGTTCTAGAACACTGAGTGTTGTTCAGTTCACAGATTAAATGTAAAGAAAACATAACAAATGTAACTTATATTTTTTCCAGATTAATTGATGATAATGGTATTTGTTAATGTTTTGTTGCTATATAATCATTCAACTATAGTCCCACATTGTACAAATTTCTATTTGATGCATAAAGCACGAAGCATTATGCAATTCCATAGTTTGACATCCAAACAAGATTTGGTATTGAAATCTCTATGAGATTCCATGAGTCAATTTCATGAACATCCAAACAAGCGAATTGTTATTCATGTCCATTACAGTTTCCTCACCGAATTGGTATTGAAACCAATTCAATACAGAGGCCCCCAATACAGACAGCCAAACAACACTAAAAAGCATCCAGCCATATGTTGTGTTTACGTTCTTTTTCGTGTTCTTGTGCAGCTATTGAAGATCGGTTAACATCAATTGATACTCTTGTCAAGATACTGAGCAATATCTTGGGTCATGTGTCTCATGCCCGCTCCCGCTTGCAAAGACGGAGCTAATCTTGACAACCACCATCTGAACGGCCGACGTGCCAAGTCCAAACGTGGTTGCACAGATGGTTACATTGACTACTTTGAACCCAAGGAGCACCTATTAATTTGCTCATGTGCCTTCGGCTATATATTTGCAATGTGTGTTTTCTGCTTTACTGTGTTGTACACTCCAGTCGCGTCTGGCACAGCTAATGTGACCCGAGGACCCGGCGACATCTTCGTCCGACTTATAGGAAAAAGTGGGCTTGATCCTGGCGCCTCTCCACCGACTTCACCGGCTTTCCGCCTTGGCATGGACTTCGATCGGACACCACCAACCTACCGGCGCTGCAGCGGAGGAGGCAACTCGTTGCTGCGCGTCTCCTACCATGACATGATCCTGGCGTGGGCTCAAGTGCCGTATTTTTGCGTCTATGGCGACCGGAGCATTGGCCATGTAGGCACCTTGGAGGTGGAGGCCAAGGCAGACGCCTCCGTGTTGCGAGAGGAGGTGCGCAACTTGCTTTGGAGCGAGATTCAGGTCGTGGGTAAGGTCGAGTTCGACGTTGATGGAGAGGTGGCGGGCCTAGGGTACCTTCGCTGCAAGTTCTTCATCCTGAAAGATAAGGCTGCGGATGTGCCCAAGAGCCTGTGCATCCTACTCCCTCCGTCCGAAAATACTTGTCATCAAAATGGATAAAAAGGGATGCATCTAGAACTAAAATACATCTAGATACATCTCCTTTTATTCATTTTGATGACAAGTATTTCCGGACGGAGGGAGTACATCAATAGGCTCGACCTATGTCTTCTAATAAAGGGTGTTGTATATTCTCCGTTCTGTCACTGGACTAAATTTACTTTTGTAATAGCTGCTATATTCTGCTTTGAAATAAAACTTATTTTCTTCGGAAAACTCTAGCTCAATCCTCCGCGCAGAAGTTCCACGGAAAGTTTTGTCATACTCAGTGTAGACTTCAGACTTCCATAACAGGTATCGTATATGTGTATGTGACTGTGTACGTGTCTAAGCAAGTAGCAGCTCACTTTGGAACTGGCAGCTTGATCAGCTGGAAGGAAGGTTACTCCACTCAGCTGTTGGTATGATCAGATAGGGTTCCTTTGAGTATATATACATTGGCTTTCTCTGTTAATTTTGCTAGTCTAATTGATGACACCCTATCGCTTGAAGCTTCAGTTACAACTATGACCTCAAGCTGGGAGGAGTTTTATTCTGAGCTCATATTTTTCTTTTTATGAATTTTGCGAGTTATCTATTGTCTTATAGAGATTTAATAAGGTGACCAAACATTGAATAAACTAGCATCTGATGCTTTAAGTTCATTTGTACATTCTTGGAGCATGGATGTAAGTAATTGACCGAGTCACTACTGGAATCGCCCTGTTTCCCGAGTTCAAAGTGAACTCCGCGAAAGCAAAAAAAAATAAAAAATCTTTGCCGTGTTCCGCCCTCGGCAAACGGGACGGACCAGCTTGGCAATCTTTAATTGCCGAGTTGAAACTAGACCTGTGCATGGGTCCCGGGTCCCGAGCCCGAAAGCCTGGCATCTGGGCCAGGCCCGGGCTTCGGGGCTCCATTTTCCCGCCCGATGCCCGACTCAAAAGCATGAAAAAAGCCCCAAATAGCAAAAAATGTATATTTTATTCAAAACATAGGTATATTATACTATTTTAATATCCCGAATGTAATTATTTTAATAAAAATGGCACTGTTCATGTGCTTCGGGCTGGGTCTGGGCTTAGGATTTTTGCTTCGGGCTTTAACAAGCCCGGCCCGGGGTATGAACAGGTTTAGTTGAAACTGAAACCAACCATTGCCGAGTACATAAAAGCAGAATTCGGCAAGCAGGCACTGCACGGGATGTTAATGGTGATTCCACATGGCACGAACTTTTGCCGAGTTTTGACTCAGCAGGCGAACTATGTGTGCAAGGCTGACATATACTACTAGGAAATACGAGTACATTACAGGTAGAACCTTAATAGAAGCATGGGGTAAAAGGCCACGCTACTGCTACTTAGCGATAGCGCTGCACTACAGTATGTGATATATCTCACTTGGATAAAAAGAAAATTAAAAGCAAATTTTTTATTCTCGTTTGTTTCGTCCTTTAGATAAACGAGAAAGCTAATTTCCAGTCGACTGGAAATTCGCCAACAGATCCGAACGACCCGCCCGTCGTTGGATCTAGATCCCACGATCACCAGCGAACCCACGTCCTTCTCCTGCGCCATCGAAAAAATTATGCACTGAGTGAGTATCGAGCACACTTGGATAAAAAGAAAATTAAAAGCAAATTTTTTATTCTCGTTTGTTTCGTCCTTTAGATAAACGAGAAAGCTAATTTCCAGTCGACTGGAAATTCGCCAACAGATCCGAACGACCCGCCCGTCGTTGGATCTAGATCCCACGATCACCAGCGAACCCACGTCCTTCTCCTGCGCCATCGAAAAAATTATGCACTGAGTGAGTATCAAGCACACAACTTCTAACTTCACGTGCAGGCTGCCCACCAGCTGAACTAGCTCTTTTGTCTGTCCTGAAGCAGGCTAAGTTCTTTTTTTAGTCTAGTTTAAATGGTCTTCTGAAAAAAACGCACGCACTGAAGACACTAGTAACGGCTTCCACTAATTTAGGCCTTAACCTCTCCTAGCCCATGCATGCATGCTAGATTGTTGATTGCGCACCTCCCACGCTAATCTTATGATTTAAATGACCACCTCCCCACTAATTGTGATCTAAATTAATTCGCGAGGCCCACCTCCCCACTAATTCCACGATCTCCCGCACGTCCTCTTATGTCGATTTTTTCTCGTGATTGATGGCCACCGCTAGAAAACAAGAGATCGAGAAAAATAATTTGTGAGGAGAGTGACTTGAACTTGCGACCCATCAAACTAGGTAGCACTGCCCAAACCATCCCACCAAATGAAGCTATTTGACCGGTTTCTATGCATGTCAATTTCTTTACTTGGCTTAACTAGTGCTACAAAATAGAATGGTAATGTTTGGAGCAGCCTAGATTTTCTCCCATTTTTGGTGGCTCTTGCCATTTACTCCTTTTCCGACAAAAGAATATATATTTTCATCACTTTTTTTTCTTTGTTGCGAGAATTTTTTTGCGAAAGCAGAAACAAGTTGTTGAAATATAACCCGGTAATTGTTTTGTGAATGAAATGATAATTTATGATCGTAGACTTGATAACTTATGTACCATCATCATGAAAACTTTAGCCCAAAGAAAAGAAGTTCACACCCCAGAAACCTCCATGTGGATAGCATGGTAATATAAGCATCACAATTTTTTTTATCTCACGTGCAAACACCACAAAAAAATCAAAAAAAAAGTTATTGAAGAATGTACTCCCGGTAATTTGTGTATAAATAGTATGATAAGATACGCATCGCTTACTTGATAACTTAAGTACAAACTACACGGTAACTTTGACCGGGTGAGTTGTTGAGAATATACCCCGGTAACTTTCATGTAAATGCATGGAAATACACTCACGACATGGCTGATAATTCACACACAAATACTATGATAACTTTTTGATCACAGAAAAAAATTGTTGACAAACATACACGGGTTACTGATACGGAAAAATAACATGGTAATATACGTGCAGCAGAGCTAATAACTTACTTAGTCGAAGTGTGATAATATTTTGACCAGGGAAATAACTTATTGAATCGCCCTCCCCGGTAACTCATGTGCCTAGCATGGTAATATACACACAACAGTGTTGATAACTTACTTAGCCCCATACATGGTAACTATTTTTGACTTGGGGGGGAGTGGGGTTGTTGAAAAATAGCATTGTAAATTCTGTATAAAAGCATGGTAACATACGCACAACATACCTGATAACTCACGCACAAACAACACGGCAACTTTGACCTTGGTGCGTTTTTTGAAAGCATACCCCTGATAACTTTCGTGTAAATAGCTTGGTACTATACGCACCATAAACATGATAACGCACGCACAAACAACCGGTAACTTTGACCTGGGGAGGGTCGATGAGGGGAAGTGAGGAAGTTGTTCGAAAACATACCCTCTCCTGATAATTTCTGCATAAAGCGAAAGGTAATATATGCACTGTAGACTTGATAACGCACGTATAAACATCGTGCTAATTTTGACCGCGACAAGATGAAGTTGTTTGAAAACATACACTCGTTAACTTATGTGTAAATAGCGTGGTAATCTACAAACCGCGGGCGTGATAACTCATGCACAAACACCGCCGTAACTTTGCCCTGGTAAAAAAAGTTCTTGAAAATATACCACGGTAACTCATGTGTAAACAACATAATAATACACACACAGACACACAAAGGAGCTGAGAACTTACTTAGCTCGGGCCGGTAACTATTTGCACGGAAAAAAGGTCATCAGAACATATCAACATGAGATTTAGTTTCGTAGGTCTCGTCGCAACGGATTTTTTATGTGACAAAGATTTTTTGATCGGACTGATGATTTGAGCTATAAACTGAAGTTTCGAAATATGGGAGAATGTGTGATGATATCAGATTTTTTTTCTCTCCCTCTAATGCATGCACACATGTGCATGGGAAGAGAAAGTTGAAGGAACCATTTTCATGTCCGGTAATTTTGTATGTAAACAACATGACAATTTATGTACAACAACGTGATAACTTACATTGCACAAACGTGGTAACTTTTTACCTGGGAAAAAAAATCATCGAAACATACCAACATAGGATCTAGTTTTGAAGGTCTCGTCACAACGAATCTTTTATGTGAAAACAGTTTTTCAATCGGACCAACGGTTTGAACTACAGAACATTTTCAATTTTATATTTTAGATGGATTCTTTGTGACATCATCTTTTTTGTCTTTTTTGCATGTAGCTTTGCTTATTAGAAGAAAGCTGGAAAATTACGCACGCATGGAGCGGGTCTCTCTGCATGCGCAACCGCATGGTCGGAGGAGAAAGATGGAGTAGGATAGTGCGGATCTGTTGCTAACGACCAGTCGACTGGTCGTTAGCACAGTCCTTAGATGAATACTTAAAAATCCCCTTACAATAACAAATCCAATTTTGAAGGGACTTCCTCCCTGTGTTAAGAAAACTTTTCTTCTTTCAATTCTTCTTTTCTTCATTCAACTCACTTAAAAAAAATACTACGCGGGGCGGCCACCCAACGTTGCTGCTAACTGGCCCCCACTTTACCTATCTGGACTTCCCGTAGCAGTAGCGTGTCCTTGAAAACCCGCGCTACTGGTAAACTTATAGCAGTAGCGCACCACACTACCACTATGGGTGTACTGTGCCAGCAGGTGGGCCTAACTTAGCAGCAGCATGGGCCGTTTACCCAGTGCTACTGCTACAGCCTGTAGCAGTAGCGTTGTTTCCCAACGCGTGCTGCTTAAGCCCATCTTATCTTCTCAGAGCGGTCGCCCCTCACTCTCACTCTCCACTCTTTCCCCCGCACCGTCCCTCCCCACGCTCGTTGCCCGGCCATCGCTGTCGCCAGCCGCCGCCGCCGCTCCTGCTCCTCCTCCACCGAGGTAGCTCCTCCCTCCTCCTTCTACCTCCCTCCACATCCCTCCTTCCTCCTTCCACCTCCCTCACTCCCTCCTCCTTCTACCTCCCTTCCTCCTCCCTCCTTTCACTTCCCTCTCCCTCCCTTCCTCCCTCCCTCACTTCCTCCCTCCCTCCTGTCTCCTCCCTCCCACCTCCCTCCGTGCCTCATTCGT
>NC_041389.1:403856307-403874988 GCF_002162155.2 Triticum dicoccoides | reverse complement strand
TACGCATAGACCTGGCTCATGATGCCACTGTTGGGGAACGTTGCAGAAAATTAAAATTTTTCCTACGGTTTCACCAAGATCCATCTATGAGTTCATCTAAGCAACGAGTCAAGGGAGAGAGTTTGCATCTACATACCACTTGTAGATCACGAGCGGAAGCTTGCCAAGGGGATGGTGATGATGGAGTCGTACTCGAACGTGATTCGGATCACCGATGTCCTAGTGCTGAACGGACAATACCTCCGCGTTCAACACACGTACGGGACGGGAGACGTCTCCTCCGTCTTGATCCAGCAAGGAGGAAGGAGAGGTTGAGGAAGGCAGCTCCAACGGCAGCACGACGGCGTGGTGCAGTTGATGCGGCAGTATTCCGACAGGGCTTCGCCAAGCACGTACGGAGGAGGAGAGGTGTTGGGGAGGGGAGGGGCTGCGCCTTGGCTTGTGTTGTATAGCAGCCCTCCCCTCACCCCTCTATTGAAGGAAATATGCCCTAGAGGCAATAATAAAGTTATTATTTATTTCCTTATTTCATGATAAATGTTTATTATTCATGCTAGAATTGTATTGACCGGAATCATAATACATGTGTGAATACATAGACAAACAAAGTGTCACTAGTATGCCTCTACTTGACTAGCTCGTTAATCAAAGATGGTTATGTTTCCTAACCATGACCAATGAGTTGTTATTTGAGTAACGAGGTCACATCATTAGTTGAATGATCTGATTGACATGACCCATTCCATTAGCTTAGCACACGATCGTTTAGTATGTTGCTATTGCTTTCTTCATGACTTATACATGTTCCTATGACTATGAGATTATGCAACTCCCGTTTGTCGGAGGAACACTTTGGGTACTACCAAACGTCACAACGTAACTGGGTGATTATAAAGGAGTACTACAGGTGTCTCCAATGGTCGATGTTGAGTTGGCGTATTTCGAGATTAGGATTTGTCACTCCGATTGTCGGAGAGGTATCTCTGGGCCCTCTCGGTAATACACATCACATAAGCCTTGCAAGCATTACAACTAATATGTTAGTTGTGAGATGATGTATTATGGAACGAGTAAAGAGACTTTCCGGTAACGAGATTGAACTAGGTATTGGATACCGACGATCGAATCTCGGGCAAGTAAAATACCGATGACAAAGGGAACAACGTATGTTGTTATGCGGTCTGACCGATAAAGATCTTCGTAGAATATGTAGGAGCCAATATGGGCATCCAGGTCCCGCTATTGGTTATTGACCGGAGACGTGTCTCGGTCATGTCTACATTGTTCTCGAACCCGTAGGGTCCGCACGCTTAAGGTTACGATGACAGTTATATTATGAGTTTATGCATTTTGATGTACCGAAGGTTGTTCGGAGTCCCGGATGTGATCACGGACATGACGAGGAGTCTCGAAATGGTCGAGACATAAAGATTGATATATTGGAAGCCTATGTTTGGACATCGGAAGTGTTCCGGGTGAAATCGGGATTTTACCGGGTTACCGGGAGGTTACCGGAACCCCCCGGGAGCCATATGGGCCTTCATGGGCCTTAGTGGAAAGGAGAAAGGGACAGCCCAAGGGGGCTGCGCGCCTCCCCCCTTCCCCTAGTCCTATTAGGACTAGGAGTGGTGGCCGGCCACCCCTCTCCCTCTTTCCCCCTTGGGAATCCTAGTTGGAATAGGATTGGGGGGGGAGTCCTACTCCCGGTAGGAGTAGGACTCCTCCTGCGCCTCTCTCTCTTGGCCGGCGCCCCCTCCCCCCTTGGCTCCTTTATATACTGAGGTAGAGGCACCCCAAAGACACACAAGTTGACACAAGTTGATCCACGTGATCGATTCCTTAGCCGTGTGCGGTGCCCCCTGCCACCATATTCCTCGATAATACTGTAGCGGAGTTTAGGCGAAGCCCTGCTGCTGTAGTTCATCAAGATCGTCACCACGCCGTCGTGCTGACGAAACTCTTCCCCGACACTTTGCTGGATCGAAGTCCGGGGATCGTCATCGAGCTGAATGTGTGCTCGAACTCGGAGGTGCCGTAGTTTCGGTGCTTGATCGGTTAGATCGAGAAGACGTACGACTACTTCCTCTACGTCGTGTCATCGCTTCCGCAGTCGGTCTGCGTTGGGTACGTAGACAATACTCTCCCCTCGTTGCTATGCATCACATGATCTTGCGTGTGCGTAGGAAATTTTTTGAAATTACTACGAAACCTAACAGTGGCATCCGAGCCTAGGTTATTGATGTTGATGTTATATGCACGAGTAGAACACAAGTGAGTTGTGGACGATACAAGTCATACTGCCTACCAGCATGTCATACTTTGGTTCGGCGGTATTGTTGGACGAGACGACCCAGACCAACCTTACGCGTACGCTTACGCGAGACCGGTTCCCTCGACGTGCTTTGCACAGAGATGGCTTGCGGGCGATTGTCTCTCCAACTTTAGTTGAACCAAGTATGGCTACGCCCGGTCCTTGCGAAGGTTAAAACGGAGTCTATTTGACAAACTATCGTTGTGGTTTTGATGCGTAGGTGAGATTGGTTCTTACTTAAGCCCGTAGCAGCCACGTAAAACATGCAACAACAAAGTAGAGGACGTCTAACTTGTTTTTGCAGGGCATGTTGTGATGTGATATGGTCAAGGCATGATGCTGAATTTTATTGTATGAGATGATCATGTTTTGTAACCGAGTTATCGGCAACTGGCAGGAGCCATATGGTTGTCGCTTTATTGTATGCAATGCAATCGCGATGTAATGCTTTACTTTATTACTAAACGGTAGTGATAGTCGTGAAAGCATAAGATTGGCAAGACGACAACGATGCTACGATGGAGATCAAGGTGTCGCGCCGGTGACGATGGTGATCATGACGGTGCTTCGGAGATGGAGATCACAAGCACAAGATGATGATGGCCATATCATATCACTTATATTGATTGCATGTGATGTTTATCTTTTTATGCATCTTATCTTGCTTTGATTGACGGTAGCATTATAAGATGATCTCTCACTAAATTATCAAGAAGTGTTCTCCCTGAGTATGCACCGTTGCCAAAGTTCGTCGTGCCCAGACACCACGTGATGATCGGGTGTGATAAGCTCTACGTCCATCTACAACAGGTGCAAGCCAGTTTTTGCACACGCAGAATACTCAGGTTAAACTTGACGAGCCTAGCATATGCAGATATGGCCTCGGAACACGGAGACCGAAAGGTCGAGCGTGAATCATATAGTAGATATGATCAACATAAACGATGTTCACCATTGAAAACTACTCCATCTCACGTGATGATCGGTCATGGTTTAGTTGATTTGGATCACGTAATCACTTAGAAGATTAGAGGGATGTCTATCTAAGTGGGAGTTCTTTAAGTAATATGATTAATTGAACTTTAATTTATCATGAACTTAGTCCTGATAGTATTTTGCAAATTATGTTGTAGATCAATAGCTCGCGTTGTTGCTTCCCTGTGTTTATTTTGATATGTTCCTAGAGAAAAATTGTGTTGAAAAATGTTAGTAGCAATGATGCGGATTGGATCCGTGATCTGAGGTTTATCCTCATTGCTGCACAGAAGAATTATGTCCTTGATGCACCGCTAGGTGATAGACCTATTGCAGGAGCAGATGCAGACGTTATGAACGTTTGGCTGGCTCAATATGATGACTACTTGATAGTTTAGTGCACCATGCTTAAACGGCTTAGAATCGGGACTTCAAAGACGTTTTGAACGTCATGGACCATATGAGATGTTCTTGGAGTTGAAGTTAATATTTCAAGCAAATACCCGAGTTGAGAGATATGAAGTCTCCAACAAGTTCTATAGCTAAAAGATGGAGGAGAATCGCTCAACTAGTGAGCATGTACTTAGATTGTCTGGGTACTTCAATCGCTTGAATCAAGTGAGAGATAATCTTCCAGATAAGATAGTGATTGACAGAATTCTCTAGTCACCACCACCAAGTTAGTAGAACTTCGTGATGAACTATAATGCAAGGGATGACGTAAACAATTCCCGAGCTCTTCGTGATGCTAAAATCGACGAAGGTAGAAATCAAGAAAAACATCAAGTGTTGATGGTAGACAGAGACCACTAGTTTCAAGAAAAAGGGCAAAGGGAAGAAGGGGAACTTCAAGAAGAATGGCAAGCGAATTGCTGCTCAAGTGAAGAAGCCCAAGTCTGGTCCTAAGCCTGAGACTAAGTGCTTCTACTACAAAGGGATTGGTCACTGGAAGCGGAACTACCCCAAGTGATTGGCGGATAAGAAGGATGGCAAAGTGAACATAAGTATATTTGATATACATGTTATTGATGTGTACTTTACTAGTGTTTATAGCAAACCCCTTAGTATTAGGTACTAGTTCAGTTGCTAAGATTAGTAACTCGAAACGGGAGTTGCAGAATAAACAAAGACTAGTTGAAGGGGAAGTGACGATGAGTGTTGGAAGTAGTTCCAAGATTAATATGATCATCATCGCACACTCCCTATACTTTCGGGATTAGTGTTGAAACTAAATAAGTGTTATTTGGTGTTGGCGTTGAGCATGAATATGATTTGATCATGTTTATTGCAATACGGTTATTCATTTAAGTAAGAGAATAAACTGTTGTTCTGTTTACATGAATAAAACCTTATATGGTTACACACCCCATGAAAAATGGTTCATTGGATCTCGATCGTAGTGATACACATATTCATAATATTGAAACCAAAAGATGCAAAGTTAATAATGATAGTGCAACTTATTTGTGGCACTGCCGTTTGGATCATATCGGTGTAAAGCGCATGAAGATACTCCATAAAGATGGATTTTCGGAATCACTTGGTTATGAATCATTTGATGCTTGCGAACCGTGCCTTTTGGGCAAGATGACTAAAACTCCGTTCTCCAGAACAATGGAACGTGCTACTGACTTATTGGAAATAATACATACCGATGTATGCAATCCAATGAGTGTTGATGCTCGTGGCAAGTATCATTATTTTCTGATCTTCACAGATGATTTGAGTAGATATGAGTATATCTACTTAATGAAACACAAGTCTGAAACATTTGAAAAGTTCAAAGAATTTCAGAGTGAAGTGAAAAATCATCATAACAAGAAAATAAAGTTTCTACGATCTGATCGTAGAGAAGAGTATTTGAGTTACGAGTTTGGCCTTCAGTTAAAAAACAATGTGAAATAGTTTCACTACTCATGCCACCTGGAACACCACAATGGTGTGTCCGAACGTCATAATTGTACTTTATTGGATATGGTGCAACCTATGATGTTTCTTACCGATTTACCACTATCGTTTTGGGGTTATGCATTAAAGACAGCTGCATTCACGTTAAATAGGGCACCATCAAAATCCGTTGAGACGACGCCTTATGAACTGTGGTTTGGCAAGAAACCAAAGTTGTCGTTTCTTAAAGTTTGGGGCTGCGATGCTTATGTGAAAAAGCTTCAACCTGATAAGCTCGAACCCAAATCGGAGAAATATGACTTCATATGATACCCAAAGGAAACTGTTGGGTACACCTTCTATCACAGATCCGAAGGCAAGACATTCGTTGCTAAGAATGGATCATTTCTAGAGAAGGAGTTTCTCTCGAAAGAAGTGAGTGGGAGGAAAGTAGAACTTGACGAGGTAACTGTACCTGCTCCCTTACTGGAAAGTAGTTCATCACAGAAAATTGTTTTTGTGACACCTACACCAGTTAGTGAGGAAGCCAATGATGATGATCATGAAACTTCAGAACAAGATAATACTGAACCTCGTAGATCAACCAGAGTAAGATCCGCGCCAGAGTGGTACGATAATCTTTTTCTGGAAGTCATGCTACTAGATCATGATGAACCTACGAACTATGAAGAAGCGATGGTGAGCCCAGATTCCGCAAAGTGGCTTGAAGCCATGAAATCTGAGATGGGATCCATGTATGAGAACAAAGTATGGACTTTGGTTGACTTGCCCGATGATCGGCAAGCAATTGAGAATAAATGGATCTTTAAGAAGAAGACTGACGCTGATGGTAATGTTACTGTCTACAAAGCTCGACTTGTCGCAAAAAGGTTTTCGGCAAGTTCAAGGTGTTGACTACGATGAGAGTTTCTCACTCGTATCTATGCTTAAGTCTGTCGGAATCATGTTAGAAATTGCCGCATTTTATGAAATCCGGCAAATGGATAAACAAAACTGCATTCCTTAATGGATTTATTAAAGAAGAGTTGTATATGATACAACCAGAAGGTTTTGTCAATCCTAAAGGTGCTAACAAAATATGCAAGCTCCAGCGATCCATCTGTGGACTGGTGCAAGCATCTCGGAGTTGGAATATACGCTTTGATGAGTTGATCAAAGCATATGGTTTTATACAGACTTGCGGTGAAGCCTGTATTTACAAGAAAGTGAGTGGGAGCACTACAACATTTCTAATAAGTATATGTGAATGACATATTGTTGATCGGAAATAATGTAGAATTATTCTGCAAAGCATAAAGGAGTGTTTGAAAGGAGTTTTTCAAAGAAAGACCTCGGTGAAGCTGCTTACATATTAAGTATCAAGATCTATAGAGATAGATCAAGACACTTGATAAGTTTTCAATGAGTACATACCTTGACAAGATTTTGAAGTAGTTCAAAATGGAACAGTCAAAGAAAAAGGTTTCTTGCCTGTGTTACAAGGTGTGAAGTTGAGTAAAACTCAAAGCCTGACCACGACAGAAGATAGAAAGAGAATGAAAGTCATTCCCTATGCCTCAGTCTTAGGTTCTATAAAATATGCCATGCTGTATACCAGATCTATTGTATGCCCTACCACTGAGTTTGGCAAGGGAGTACAATAGTGATCTAGGAGTAGATCACTGGACAGCGGTCAAAATTATCCTTAGTGGAATAAGGATATGTTTCTCGATTATGGACGTGACAAAAAGGTTCGTCGTAAAGGGTTACGTCGATGCAAGTTTTTTGACACTGATCCAGATAATTCTAAGTCTCAATCTGGATACATATTGAAAGTGGGAGCAATTAGCTAGAATAGCTCCGTGCAGAGCATTGTTGACATAGAAATTCGCAAAATACTTACAGATCTGTATGTGACAGACCCGTTGACTAAAATTATCTCACAAGCAAAACATGATCACACCTTAGTACTCTTTGGGTGTTAATCACATAGCGATGTGAACTAGATTACTGACTCTAGTAAACCCTTTGGGTGTTGATCACATATCGATGTGAACTATGGGTGTTAATCACATGGTGATGTGAACTATTGCTATTAAATCACATGGCGATGTGAACTAGATTATTGACTCTAGTGCAAGTGGGAGACTGAAGGAAATATGCCCTAGAGGCAATAATAAAGTTATTATTTATTTCCTTATTTCATGATAAATGTTTATTATTCATGCTAGAATTGTATTGACCGGAAACATAATACATGTGTGAATACATAGACAAACAAAGTGTCACTAGTATGCCTCTACTTGACTAGCTCGTTAATCAAAGATGGTTATGTTTCCTAACCATGAACAATGAGTTGTTATTTGAGTAACGAGGTCACATCATTAGTTGAATGATCTGATTGACATGACCCATTCCATTAGCTTAGCACACGATCGTTTAGTATGTTGCTATTGCTTTCTTCATGACTTATACATGTTCCTATGACTATGAGATTATGCAACTCCCGTTTGCCGGAGGAACACTTTGGGTACTACCAAACGTCACAACGTAACTGGGTGATTATAAAGGAGTACTACAGGTGTCTCCAATGGTCGATGTTGAGTTGGCGTATTTCGAGATTAGGATTTGTCACTCCGATTGTCGGAGAGGTATCTCTGGGCCCTCTCGGTAATACACATCACATAAGCCTTGCAAGCATTACAACTAATATGTTAGTTGTGAGATGATGTATTACGGAACGAGTAAAGAGACTTGCCGGTAACGAGATTGAACTAGGTATTGGATACCGATGATCGAATCTCGGGCAAGTAAAATACTGATGACAAAGGGAACAACGTATGTTGTTATGCGGTCTGACCGATAAAGATCTTCGTAGAATATGTAGGAGCCAATATGGGCATCCAGGTCCCGCTATTGGTTATTGACCGGAGACGTGTCTCGGTCATGTCTACATTGTTCTCGAACCCGTAGGGTCCGCACGCTTAAGGTTACGATGACAGTTATATTATGAGTTTATGCATTTTGATGTACCGAAGGTTGTTCGGAGTCCCGGATGTGATCACGGACATGACGAGGAGTCTCGAAATGGTCGAGACATAAAGATTGATATATTGTAAGCCTATGTTTGGACATCGGAAGTGTTCCGGGTGAAATCGGGATTTTACCGGGTTACCGGGAGGTTACCGGAACCCCCCGGGAGCCATATGGGCCTTCATGGGCCTTAGTGGAAAGGAGAAAGGGACAGCCCAAGGGGGCTGCGCGCCTCCCCCCTTCCCCTAGTCCTATTAGGACTAGGAGAGGTGGCCGGCCACCCCTCTCCCTCTTTCCCCCTTGGGAATCCTAGTTGGAATAGGATTGGGGGGGGGGGGGCAGTCCTACTCCCGGTAGGAGTAGGACTCCTCCTGCGCCTCTCTCTCTTGGCCGGCGCCCCCTCCCCCCTTGGCTCCTTTATATACTGAGGTAGAGGCACCCCAAAGACACACAAGTTGACACAAGTTGATCCACGTGATCGATTCCTTAGCCGTGTGCGGTGCCCCCTGCCACCATATTCCTCGATAATACTGTAGCGGAGTTTAGGCGAAGCCTTGCTGCTGTAGTTCATCAAGATCGTCACCACGCCGTCGTGCTGACGAAACTCTTCCCCGACACTTTGCTGGATCGAAGTCCGGGGATCGTCATCGAGCTGAACGTGTGCTCGAACTCGGAGGTGCCGTAGTTTCGGTGCTTGATCGGTTAGATCGAGAAGACGTACGACTACTTCCTCTACGTCGTGTCATCGCTTCCGCAGTCGGTCTGCGTTGGGTACGTAGACAATACTCTCCCCTCGTTGCTATGCATCACATGATCTTGTGTGTGCGTAGGAAAATTTTTGAAATTACTACGAAACCTGACATCTATATATAGGGGAAAGGGCAAGGGGGGCCGGCCCTCTAGGTAAAACCCTAGGGGGGGCGGCAGCCAAGGCGTGGGGGGCTTGCCCCCCAAGCAAGGGGGGTGCGCCCCCTTTAGGGTTTCCCCCCCAACCCTAGGCGCATGGGCCCAAAGGGGGGGGGGCGCCAAGCCCACTAGGGGCTGGCTGCTATCCCCATGCAGCCCAAGTGGCCCCCCGGGAGGGGTGGCCCTGGACCCCCGGAACCCTTCCGGTGGTCCCGGTACAATGCCGGTAAGACCCCGAAACTTTCCGGTGCCCGTTTAACAACTTCCCATATATAAAACTTTACCTCCAGACCATTCCAGAACTCCTCGTGACGTCCGGGATCTCATCCGGGACTCCGAACAACATTCGGTAGTCACATACTAGTCTTCCTAACAACCCTAGCGTCACCGAACCTTATGTGTGTAGACCCTACGGGCTCGGGAGACATGCAGACATGACCGAGACCACTCTCGGGCAATAACCAACAGCGGGGTCTGGATACCCATGTTGGCTCCCACATGCTCCTCGATGATTTCATCGGTTGAACCACGATGTCGAGGATTCGATCAAACCCTGTATAGAATTCCCTTTGTCAATCGGTACGTTACTTGCCCGAGACTCGATCGTCGGTATCCCAATACCTTGTTCAGTCTCGTTACCGGTAAGTCACTTTACTCGTACCGTAATGCATGATCCCGTGGCCAACACCTTGGTCACCTTGAGCTCATTATGATGATGCATTACCGAGTGGGCCCAGAGATACCTCTCCGTCATACGGAGTGACAAATCCCAGTCTTGATCCGCATAAAACAATAGATACTTTCGGAGATACCTGTAGTGCACCTTTATAGTCACCCAGTTACCTTGTGACGTTTGATACACCCAAAGCACTCCTACGGTATCCAGGAGTTACACGCTCTCATGGTCAAAGGAAGAGATACTTGACATTGGCAAAGTTCTAGCAAATGAACTACACGATCTTTGTGCTATGCTTAGGATTGGGTCTTGTCCATCACATCATTCTCCTAATGATGTGATCCCGTTATCAACGACATCCAATGTCCACAGCCAGGAAACCATGACTATCTGTTGATCACAACGAGCTAGTCAACTAGAGGCTCACTAGGGACATATTGTGGTCTATGTATTCACACGTGTATTACGATTTCCGGATAATACAGTTATAGCATGAATAAAAGACTATTATCATGAACAAAGAAATATAATAATAACACTTTTATTATTGCCTCTAGGGCATATTTCCAACAGTCTCCCACTTGCACTAGAGTCACTAATCTAGTTACATTGTGATGAATCGAACACCCATAGAGTTCTGGTGTTGATCATGTTTTGCTCGCGAGAGAGGTTTAGTCAACGGATCTGCGACATTCAGATCCGTATGTACTTTGCAAATTTCTATGTCTCCATCTTGAACATTTTCACGGATGGAGTTGAAACGACGCTTGATGTGCCTGGTCTTCTTGTGAAACCTGGGCTCCTTAGCAAGGGCAATAGCTCCAGTGTTGTCACAGAAGAGTTTGATTGGCCCCGACGCATTGGGTATGACTCCTAGGTCGGTGATGAACTCCTTCACCCAAATAGCTTCATGCGCTGCCTCCGAGGCTGCCATGTACTCCGCTTCACATGTAGATCCTGCCACGATGCTCTGCTTGCAGCTGCACCAGCTTACTGCTCCACCATTCAACATATACACGTATCCGGTTTGTGACTTAGAGTCATCCAGATCTGTGTTGAAGCTAGCGTCGACGTAACCCTTTACGACGAGCTCTTCGTCACCTCCATAAACGAGAAACATGTCCTTTGTCCTTTTCAGGTACTTCAGGATATTCTTGACCGCTGTCCAGTGTTCCTTGCCGGGATTACTCTGGTATCTTGCTACCAAACTTACGGCAAGGTTTACATCAGGTCTGGTACACAGCATGGCATACATAATAGATCCTATGTCTGAAGCATAGGGGATGACACTCATCTCTTCTTTATCTTTTGCCGTGGTCGGTGACTGAGCTGAGCTCAATCTCACACCTTGTAACATAGGCAAGAACCCTTTCTTGGACTCATCCATTTTGAACTTTTTCAAAATCTTATCCAGGTATGTGCTTTGTGAAAGACCTATGAGGCGTCTCGATCTATCTCTATAGATCTTGATGCCTAATATATAAGCAGCTTCTCCAAGGTCCTTCATTGAAAAACATTTGTTCAAGTAGGCCTTAATGTTGTCCAGAAATTCTATATTATTTCCCATCAAGAGTATGTCATCCACATATAATATGAGAAATGCTACAGAGCTCCCACTCACTTTCTTGTAAACGCAGGCTTCTCCATAAGTCTGCATAAACCCAAACGCTTTGATCATCTCATCAAAGCGAATATTCCAACTCCGAGATGCTTGCACCAGCCCATAAATGGATCGCTGGAGCTTGCATACTTTGTTAGCGTTCTTAGGATCGACAAAACCTTCCGGCTGCATCATATACAGCTCTTCCTTAAGATGCCCGTTAAGGAATGCCGTTTTGACGTCCATCTGCCATATCTCGTAATCATAGTATGCGGCAATTGCTAACATGATTCGGACGGACTTAAGCTTCGCTACGGGAGAGAATGTCTCATCGTAGTCAATCCCTTGAACTTGTCGATAACCCTTAGCGACAAGTCGAGCTTTATAGATGGTGACATTACCATCCGCGTCCGTCTTCTTCTTAAAGATCCATTTGTTTTCTATCGCTCGCCGATCATCGGGCAAGTCAGTCAAAGTCCATACTTTGTTTTCATACATGGATTCTATCTCGCATTTCATGGCTTCAAGCCATTTGTTGGAATCTGGGACCGCCATCGCTTCTTCATAGTTCGAAGGTTCACCGTTGTCTAACAACATGATTTCTAGGACAGGGTTGCCGTACCACTCTGGTGCGGAACGTGTCCTTGTGGACCTACGAAGTTCAGCAGCAACTTGATCCGAAGTACCTTGATCATCATCATTGTTTTCCTCTTCGGTTGGTGTGGGCATCACAGGAACATTTTCCTGAGCTGCACCACTTTCCCGTTCGAGAGGTAGTACTTCATCGAGTTCTACTTTCCTCCCACTTACTTCTTTCGAGAGAAATTCTTTTTCCAGAAAGCATCCGTTCTTGGCAACAAAGATCTTGCCCTCGGATCTTAAGTAGAAGGTATACCCTACAGTTTCCTTAGGGTATCCTATGAAGACGCATTTTTCCAACTTGGGTTCGAGCTTTTCAGGTTGAAGTTTCTTGACATAAGCATCGCATCCCCAAACTTTTAGAAACACAGCTTAGGTTTCTTCCCAAACCATAATTCATACGGTGTCGTCTCAACGGATTTAGACGGTGCCCTATTTAAAGTGAATGTAGCTGTCTCTAGAGCGTATCCCCAAAATGATAGCGGTAAATCGGTAAGAGACATCATAGACCGCACCATATCCAATAGAGTGCGATTACGACGTTCGGACACACCGTTTCGCTGATGTGTTCCAGGCGGCGTGAGTTGTGAAACGATTCCACATTTCCTTAAGTGTGTGCCAAATTCGTGACTTAAATATTCTCCTCCACGATCTGATCGTAGGAACTTTATCTTTCGGTCACGTTGATTCTCCACCTCATTCTGAAATTCCTTGAACTTTTCAAAGGTCTCAAACTTGTGTTTCATTAAGTAGACATACCATATCTACTTAAGTCATCAGTGAGAGTGAGAACATAACGATATCCTCCGCGAGCCTCAACGCTCATTGGACCGCACACATCGGTATGTATGATTTCCAACAAGTTGGTTGCTCGCTCCATTGTTCCGGAGAACGGAGTCTTGGTCATTTTTCCCATGAGGCATGGTTCGCATGTGTCAAATGATTCATAATCAAGAGACTCTAAAAGTCCATCAGCATGGAGCTTCTTCATGCGCTTCACACCAATGTGACCAAGGCGGCAGTGCCACAAGTATGTGGGACTATCGTTATCAACTTTACATCTTTTGGCATCTACACTATGAACATGTGTAATATTACGCTCGAGATTCATTAAGAATAAACCATTGACCATCGGAGCATGACCATAAAACATATCTCTCATATAAATCGAACAACCATTATTCTCAGACTTAAATGAGTAGCCATCTCGTATTAAACGAGATCCAGATACAATGTTCATGCTCAAACTTGGCACTAAATAACAATTATTAAGGTTCAAAACTAATCCCGTAGGTAAATGTAGAGGCAGCGTGCCGACGGCGATCACATCGACTCTGGAACCATTCCCGACGCGCATCGTCACCTCGTCCTTCGCCAGTCTCCGTTTATTCTGCAGCTCTTGCTGTGAGTTATAAATATGAGCAACGGCACCGGTATCAAATACCCAGGAGTTACTACGAGTACTGGTAAGGTACACATCAATTACATGTATATCAAATATACCTTTGGTGTTGCCGGCCTTCTTATCCGCTAAGTATTTGGGGCAGTTCCGCTTCCAGTGACCCTTCCCCTTGCAATAAAAGCACTCAGTCTCAGGCTTGGGTCCATTCTTTGACTTCTTCCCGGCAACTGGCTTACCGGGCGCGGCAACCTCCTTGCCGTCCTTCTTGAAGTTCTTCTTATCCTTGCCCTTCTTGAACTTAGTGGTCTTATTGACCATCAACACTTGATGTTCTTTCTTGATTTTAGCCTCTGCTGACTTCAGCATCGAGAACACTTCAGGAATGGTCTTTTCCATCCCCTGCATGTTGTAGTTCATCACAAAGCTCTTGTAGCTTGGTGGGAGCGACTGGAGGATTCTGTCAATGACCGCCTCATCTGGGAGGTTAATGTTCAGCTGGGTCATACGGTTGTGCAACCCAGACATCTTGAGTATGTGCTCACTGACAGAACTATTTTCCTCCATCTTACAACTATAGAACTTGTCGGAGATGTCATATCTCTCGACCCGGGCGTGAGCTTGAAAAACTAGTTTCAGCTCTTCGAACATCTCATATGCTCCGTGATGCTCAAAACGCTTTTGGAGCCCCGGTTCTAAGCTGTAAAGCATGCCGCACTGAACGAGGGAGTAATCATCAGCACGAGACTGCCAAGCATTCATAATGTCTTGGTTCTCTGGGACGGGAGCGTCACCTAGCGGTCCTTCTAGGACATATTGTTTCCTGGCAGCTATGAGGATGATCCTCAGGTTCCGGACCCAGTCCGTATAGTTGCTGCCATCATCTTTCAGCTTGGTTTTCTCTAGGAACGCGTTGAAGTTCATGTTGACATGAGCGTTGGCCATTTTGATCTACAAGACATATTTGCAAAGGTTTTAGACTAAGTTCATGATAATTAAGTTCTAATCAAATTATGAACTCCCACTTAGATTAGACATCCCTCTAGTCATCTAAGTGTTACACGATCCGAGTCGACTAGCCCGTGTCCAATCATCACGTGAGACGGACTAGTCATCGTCGGTGAACATCTTCATGTTGATCGTATCTTCCATATGACTCGTGTTCGACCTTTCGGTCTCCGTGTTCCGAGGCCATGTCTGCACATGCTAGGCTCGTCAAGTTAACCCTAAGTGTTTTCGCTATGTAAAACTGTCTTACACCCGTTGTATGTGAACGTAAGAATCCATCACACCCGATCATCACGTGGTGCTTAAAAGCGACGAACTGTAGCAACGGTGCACAGTTAGGGGAGAACACTTCTTGAAATTTTGTAAGGGATCATCTTATTTACTACCGTCGTCCTAAGTAAACAAGATGCATAAAACATAATAAACATCACATGCAATTATATAAAGTAGTGACATGATATGGCCAATATCATATAGCTCCTTTGATCTCCATCTTCGGGGCTCCATGATCATCTTGTCACCGGGATGACACCATGATCTCCATCATCGTGTCTTCATGAAGTTGTCACGCCAACGACTACTTCTACTTCTATGACTAACGCGTTTAGCAATAAAGTAAAGTAAGTTACATGGCGTTCTTCAATGACACGCAGGTCATACAAAAATAAAGACAACTCCTATGGCTCCTGCCGGTTGTCATACTCATCGACATGCAAGTCGTGAATCCTATTACAAGAACATGATCTCATACATCACAATTCATCATTCATCACAACTTCTGGCCATATCACATCACATGATCAATCGCTGCAAAAACAAGTTAGACGTCCTCTAATTGTTGTTGCATCTTTTACGTGGCTGCAATTGGGTTCTAGCAAGAACGTTTTCTTACCTACGAATAACCACAACGTGATTTTGTCAACTTCTATTTACCCTTCATAAGGGCCCTTTTCATCGAATCCGCTCCAACTAAAGTGGGAGAGACAGACACCCGCCAGCCACCTTATGCAACTAGTGCATGTTAACCGGTGGAACCGGTCTCACGTAAGCGTACGTGTAAGGTTGGTCCGGGCCGCTTCATCCCACAATACCGCTGAAGCAAGAAAAGACTAGTAGAGGCAAGCAAGTTGACAAGATCCACGCCCACAACAAATTGTGTTCTACTCGTGCAAAGAGAACTACGCATAAACCTGGCTCTGATACCACTGTTGGGAAACGTTGCAGAAAATTAAAATTTTTCCTACGGTTTCACCAAGATCAATCTATGAGTTCATCTAAGCAACGAGTCAAGGGAGAGAGTTTGCATCTACATACCACTTGTAGATCACGAGCGGAAGCTTGCCAGGGGGATGGTGATGATGGAGTCGTACTCGAACGTGATTCGGATCACCGATGTCCTAGTGCTGAACGGACAGCACCTCCGCGTTCAACACACGTACGGGACGGGAGACGTCTCCTCCGTCTTGATCCAGCAAGGAGGAAGGAGAGGTTGAGGAAGGCAGCTCCAACGGCAGCACGACGGCGTGGTGCAGTTGATGCGGCAGTATTCCGACAGGGCTTCGCCAAGCACGTACGGAGGAGGAGAGGTGTTGGGGAGGGGAGGGGCTGCGCCTTGGCTTGTGTTGTATAGCAGCCCTCCCCTCACCCCTCTATATATAGGGGAAAGGGCAAGGGGGGCCGGCCCACTAGGTAAAACCCTAGGGGGGGCGGCGGCCAAGGGGTGGGGGGCTTGCCCCCCAAGCAAGGGGGGTGCGCCCCCTTTAGGGTTTCCCCCCCAACCCTAGGCGCATGGGCCCAAAGGGGGGGGGCGCGCCAAGCCCACTAGGGGCTGGCTGCTATCCCCACGCAGCCCAAGTGGCCCCCCCGGGAGGGGTGGCCCCTCCCGGTGGACCCCCGGAACCCTTCCGGTGGTCCCGGTACAATGCCGGTATGACCCCAAAACTTTCCGGTGCCCATTTAACAACTTCCCATGTATAAAACTTTACCTTCGGACCATTCTGGAACTCCTCGTGACGTCCGGGATCTCATCCGGGACTCCGAACAACATTCGGTAGTCACATACTAGTCTTCCTAACAACCCTAGCGTCACCGAACCTTAAGTGTGTAGACCCTACGGGCTCGGGAGACATGCAGACATGACCGAGACCACTCTCGGGCAATAACCAACAGCGGGGTCTGGATACCCATGTTGGCTCCCACATGCTCCTCGATGATTTCATCGGTTGAACCACGATGTCGAGGATTCGATCAAACCCTGTATAGAATTCCCTTTGTCAATCGGTACGTTACTTGCCCGAGACTCGATCGTCGGTATCCCAATACCTTGTTCAGTCTCGTTACCGGTAAGTCACTTTACTCGTACCGTAATGCATGATCCCGTGGCCAACACCTTGGTCACCTTGAGCTCATTATGATGATGCATTACCGAGTGGGCCCAGAGATACCTCTCCGTCATACGGAGTGACAAATCCCAGTCTCGATCCGCATAAAACAATAGATACTTTCGGAGATACCTGTAGTGCACCTTTATAGTCACCCAGTTACCTTGTGACGTTTGATACACCCAAAGCACTCCTACGGTATCCAGGAGTTACACGCTCTCATGGTCAAAGGAAGAGATACTTGACATTGGCAAAGTTCTAGCAAACGAACTACACGATCTTTGTGCTATGCTTAGGATTGGGTCTTGTCCATCACATCATTCTCCTAATGATGTGATCCCGTTATCAACGACATCCAATGTCCATAGCCAGGAAACCATGACTATCTGTTGATCACAACGAGCTAGTCAACTAGAGGCTCACTAGGGACATATTATGGTCTATGTATTCACACGTGTATTACGATTTCCGGATAATACAGTTATAGCATGAATAAAAGACTATTATCATGAACAAAGAAATATAATAATAACACTTTTATTATTGCCTCTAGGGCATATTTCCAACACCTCCCTCATCCCTCCCTTCGTTCCTCCGTCCATCTCCTTCTGCTTTTGAAATTTTTGTAATATATTTTTTTAGTAAAAAAATTATTAATAGAAATTTTTAGGTGTAAAAAATTTTCAATATAGAAATGTATTGGAATGCTATATGAGAAATTTTTAGGTATCAAATTTGGCAATAGAAGTTTGTAGTACTCCCTCCGTTCCTAAATACAAATCCTTTCAGAGATTTCAATAAAAGACTACATTCGGAGCAAAATGGGTGAATCTACACGCTACAATATGTCTATATACATTTGTATGTAGTTTGTATTGAAATCTCTAAAAGACGTATATTTAGGAACGGAGGGAGTAAGAAAATTTAGGTATAGCAATTTTAGTAATAGATTTTTTTAGTAAGTATTGAATAGAGTAGAACTAGGGTATTTAGTTATGTCAATCTCACGTTGCCAAATTTAGAGAGAGAGAGACCTACTTTCTTGAAATGCAATGAGCACCAAGTTTGAATGCTAATGTGTGAATGCTCATGTGTGGCACAGGGTAGATCACAGACGAGACGGTTGAGGACGCCCAGAAGATCACCGACGACACACACGCCCAGTTGACAGTCATCGTCTACAGTGAGTAAATATGGTCTATGTGGTTGCTTAAATACGAAAATGAAGGATATATATGTGCTTGCCCTAGTGGATTATGTTTGCAAGGAACACCTCTGAGTGACCTATGCAAGTTTTCATAGATGTTTTTATATATGTAGTAGTAGTAGTAGATGAGTAGTTGTGACAATGTGAAGCTAGTTTTTTTAAATGATAATTGATTCGGATAGCATTTTAAGTTTATACATGTTTGTATGTGTATGGATATCTTTGTATCGCAGGGAAAATCCGAGTGGCCCATGTTTTGCCGGAGTGTTGATTTATTTTCGTTCCAACAAATTTCAAGCGCTCGATATCTCCTATTTTAGCAAAGGTCATGCCGGATTTTTTTCGTGAATTTTAGCATGACTTGTGCTAGAATATGTAGGAAATATCGAGTGCCCTAGAGAATTAAACGACATTTCGGGTTGACTTTAAGTTTGTCGGGGCTCCGTACATGACGGTCAAAAATCGGTGAGGGAGAGTTGTCCATCATATATGAGAGAAGAAGAATGCCGATTGTTGTCATGGGGTCGCTCTTCCTCTTCCTTCTCGTGATAGACCTTTTGGTAATGCATGGGATTACAGCGGGGTGCGGGAGAGTGGACCGCATAAAAGGGATGAGGATGGTGATGATGATGGTGATGTTGATGAAGACGATCACCGCG
>NC_041389.1:403854713-403855872 GCF_002162155.2 Triticum dicoccoides | reverse complement strand
GGAGGAGAGGTTCCCCCCCCCTTGTTCTTCCTCCTCCATAGCCTCCCCCCTGGATGGGGAAAGGTTCCTATGGTCCTTGTCCTTCATGGCGATGATGGCCCCTCCAAGATCCTCCCCCATGGCCTCCGTTGATGATGGCCCCCTCGGCAGGGTGCCGAAGAGGGCCTAGATTGATTTCTCGAGGTTCTGGAGGCTTGCGACGGTGGAACTTCCGATCTCTCTTCTGTTCTGGGTTTTTTAGGATTTATAGGAGGGGTTGGCGTCGGTTTCAAATCAAGTGGGCCCATGGGGAGTCCACGAGGTAGGAGCACCCTCCCAGGGGGTAGGACGCGCCCTCCACCCTCCTGTTGGCCTCGGGACTCCCCTCCGGTAGCTTTTCGTTCCAGTATTTTTCATATTTTCCAAAAATATTCTCCGTTGATTTTCAACGCATTCCGAGAACTTTTATTTCTACACAAAAACAACACCACGGTAGTTCTACTGAAAACAGCGTCAGTCCGGGTTAGTTCTAATCAAATGATACCAAAATCATGTAAAAATATTATAAACATGGCATGAATACTTCATAAATTATAGATACATTGGAGACGTATCACGCCACGATGCAGAAGTGGCGTTGGGGAGGATGCGTACGCCGGCAGTGAGTAGGTGTAAGGGGGTACTGGACGTCGGCGGCGAGTAGGTGTAAGGGGGTACTGGACACCGGCGAACGCGGGCGAGGGCGTGCGCTGGGCGGGGTGGCCATGTGGAAAGGTGATGTCGGGGTTGAACCCGCCATGCGCATCACCGTCGCTGTAGCCAGGCGAGGGCATGCAACCCCAAGGGTGTGGCGACGATGAGAAGCCAGCCGGAGACCCGACACTCTGCTGGCTCCAGGACGCATACGAGCAGCGGCCGCCGGGTGGATTCATCATCCCCGTGCGAGACGCCTCAGCTTGTTCAGTCGCGTGATCTGCCTGCTCTGCCACGGCCGCATCCGTCGCCGCTGCCAGCACTGCCCTGTCCCGGGACTTCTTGGCGTTGGGCCTGTTCCGCCGGTCGGTGGTGACAGCCTCCCGGCGCTGAACTTTCTCCTTCCAGTCGGCGTTAGACATGCCCGTGGCTTGGACGGCGGCGCCCTCTGCTTCCTCTGCTTTGGCTGGATGGCGGCGTGGCATTG
>NC_041389.1:403820574-403854379 GCF_002162155.2 Triticum dicoccoides | reverse complement strand
CCGACATAGCGGACCCACGTCCCTTTTCGCTTCGGCGGCGCCCCAAGCCGACCCCGGGGGCTTGGGTTTGGCTCGGTTTCGCCGGCTGTTATTTCGGTCCAAAACGGCGCTAAACGAGATCCTGGGGGCGCGACTCGGTCGATTTTTGCGCGCCGACGCTAAAAAATTGCCTTGGGGGGGTCTGTTGGGGGCGCGTCTGGAGTTGCTCTTAGTCGATCGAGAATGAAGTCTTAGTCAAGTGACAATTTTTTTCCCAATAAAGGGCATTTCATTGAATTGATATTCATTATGATACAGCCGCATCAAAAGAATACCGGGCCTCTGTATAGCACAGCACACACAGCCAACAAGTGCAACAGAACCAAAAATAAACATCAAAATAATAAATTAATTCTATGGTGGGGTAGATCCTATTTGAATATTAGACCGTCATTCACATAGAGAGAAACCTCCTTGGCCGTATGCTCCAGCCATGTAGACACCATCATAAAAAGGTCTTTGTCCTCCGGCATCTGCAGGATAGACCAGGTACGGAGCCATCTTGTACATTCATGAATAACCGTCACAAGAGATGAAACACATTTATTGTTAAAAATTACATCATTTCTGGAAAGCCGTAACAACCAACATAAGACAGCCCACACCCACAAGAATGTGTGCAGAAAATTGTTTATCAATTCCCCGCAACCAATTGCCGAACATGTCACGTGCACTATATGGGGGATATAGATTTGCAGCTACTTGAACTATGATCCACACTAGGTGAAAAAATTTACACTCAAAAAATAAGTGTTTAATAGACTCTTCATGCTGACGGAAGATACATGTCTTGCTACCTTACTAGTCATGTCGAGCCAGATTATCTCTAGTTAAGATTACCCTCTATTCAGCAATCAAAGAAGTATCTTCATTCTTAGAGAAATTTTGAGTTTTCAGAATTTTTTGTTATCAACCGAAACATCAGTATGAGCCACTGACTGAAAATCTTCCATTATGATGCATATTCCATCAAGCCTTGCCCGATTCACTTGACAATTAAATGGCCTCTAGATGAATGAGTGATTCATTGCATGTTGTCAGGCGAGGCAAAAAAAGGTCCCTACAGAAAGTAAGAGCATCTCTAGCAGACGGTCGAATCCGTATAATTCTGGTGAGTATATGGGTTCGGCCTATTTTTCTGGCCAGAACAGACACTATATATCGGCCCGGCCTGTAAAAAATTTACTGTGGCCCAGAAAAAGCCCCTCTCCACCGCTATATATGTGGTTTCACTGCTCAGATATAGGTCAAACCCTATCCGCCTCCGCCGCCCCAATTTCTCACTGCCGGCGAGCCTAAAAAGGCCTAGCTACCCATGGATGGCTGCGGAAGCGGTGGGGATGAAGCGGAGCACCGCCGTCGTCGCAGATCCACCGCCGCACACAAGCAGGGGGGCGGAGGTGGCTAAACCACGGGAGCTGGCGTTCGAACGCCGCGAGCTTGCGGTCCGCGGCCACGCCTCCTCCGACTCCTCTGCCGCGGGGAGCTCGTCCGCGGGCGCCTCGAGCTTGCGGCTCACTCCGGTCAAGGGAGATCCGGAGGAGCTCTGGCCGCTCGCCATCAAGCTCGAGGCCGCCACGCCGTCGCGTCGAGGAGTAATCGGCCCCAAGGACTACCTCCCCCGGGGCAGAAGGAGCACCTAGAGCGCGTCATCATGGAGCGCTCGGCGAGGGAGGAGGAGGAGGAGGCCGACATGCGCCACCGTCGCGAGCTCGAGTACGAGCAGGGCGTCGTGGTGTCGCAGGCGCAACGTCCAAGGAGGCGAACCTGCGCGTCATGAAGGCCGAGCAAGCCAAGTTCTGGGATCGACCTTGACTCCGACGAGGATTGAGCTCCTCCAGCTCTTCCGCCGCGTCGTCGCCGCCGCGAGCTCGTCGATTTTGGTAGCTCAGGCTCGGGTACACTGCACGGTGAAAAAACATGTGGTGCCCCCATGTTTGGTTTTGGTAATTGATGACAATCTCTATGGACTAATGGTTGCCTTGAGTTATATTTGAAGGTTTTGTCCATAGGCTTTTCTTGAAGTCCATGTGTTGGTTTCAAGGAGTTTATGAGTTGACCAAGGTGCTATTAAGGAATTATCCAAAGATTGGTCATGTGAGTGTTGAGCTTATTGCAAGCATGTTTTGAAGAAGAAGATTGTGTTATCATCCATGTTTACCTTCAAGACATCACCCAAATGAAGAGAGTTGGAAAGATTCAAGATTGATCAAGACTAAGTCAAGAGTGAATCAAGTTGATCAACTCACAAAGCGTACAAGATGTACCGAGAGGGATCAAGTGATCCCATGGTATGGTAAGCATTGTCAATTACGCTCTGTGTACTAACCCATGGTCTTCGTAAGAGTTCTTTGTGGGGTTAGGATGCGGTGTACAAGTTCAAGTGATGCATCATGAAGAGATCAAGTGCTTGAAGCTTGCCGCCCATTGTGGTGACAATGGACTTGTGAAGATGAGCCGAAGAGTGGCTCACCCATAGTGAACTATGGGGGAGCAATCATCTAGTCTTCATCGAGCCAACGCAATCAAAAAAGGTGGTCCAACTTGAGGGAGTCAAGATCGTCCTCATCTAGCTCAAGTGGACCATGTACAAGGCAAAGGTTTTTCCTTGATAGGTTTTCTATTTTACCGGTCTCATGGTGGTAGTTGGGAGACCGGGTTATAGGATCGTTTGCCGTACTATCAAGGGGGGCTCTCAAGTTGGAAGCTTGATCGTATCGTTAGTAGAGAGCTCAAACCATTGCATCCTTGCATATTGTTTCTTGGTTCTTGTTTGGTTCTCTTTGTGAGTCTCGGAGCTTATGGTCATCTTGATGACAAGCTTGAGTTCATCGAAAATGGAGTTCGCATGCGTCTTCTATGATGTTTTCGGTGTTGGAGGTTTTACCGGTCTTATCCAAGGAAGGGTTCTCACCATTTTATTATGAGACTTTTCTAATTTTCTTCTTATTGATATTTCTTTCAAGATTGTGTTAGCCCTTGTAGCTAGCTTTCCAACAAACTTGGTTTCATTGAATTCGGAGTCTGTTTGCAAAAGTTGTGGCAGTTTTGGTGTTCTGAAAAGGCTACAGCGGTACTACCGCGAATTGGAGCGGATGTAATTTTTTACTACCGCTCCAGAGCGGTACTACCGCGGCTCCTATAGCGCTAGTACCGCTCTGGACCAAAAAATCGTCCCAAGTACTGCAGTGGTAGGCCCGGATGTAATTTTTTAGTACCGCTCGCAAGCAGTAGTACCGCTACCCCTAGCGGTAGTACCGTGAGGTCAAGCGGTACTACCACTCCGACGGTTCTTTTGGCCTTTTTGCCTCATCGTTGTTGTGTTTCAAAGGGGTACTACCGCCCTAGCGGTAGTACCGCTCTTTGGAGCGGTAGTACCGCTCTGTGCGGGCTGTGAGCATAACGGTTGGATTTTCCCACCTATAAAAGGGGGTCTTCTTCCCCAATGAACTTTATCCCTTGAGCTCGTGTTCTTCCCCATTATTGACCTTCTTCAAGCTTGTTAACTCTCAATCCCTCCATGGATTCTTGCTAGTTTTTGAGGGAAAAGAGAGAGGAGATCTAGATCCACATTTCCACCAATCATTTTCTCCTCTATGTGAGGAGAACCCCTTGGATCTAGATCTTGGAGTTCTTGGTGTTCTCCTTCTTGTTCTTCCTCTCATCTTCCTCCCTAGCATTAGTTGCTTCGGTGGGATTTGAGAGAGAAGGACTTGGGCACTCCGTGTGCCCTTGGCATTGCATTTGGTGCATCGGTTTGATTTGTCCATGTGATACGTGGAAGTTACAAGTTGAGAAGTTTATTACTCTTGGGTGCTTGGTACCCTTGAGCTTGTTACTCTTGGGTGTTTAGACACCCTAGAGCTTGTTCCTCTTGGGTGACTTGGCGCCCTAGACGGTTGGTGTGTTGGAAAACGTTGCAAAAAATTAAAAAAAATTCTACGGTTTCACCAAGATCCATCTATGAGTTCATCTAAGCAACGAGTCAAGGGAGTGAGTTTGCATCTACATACCACTTGTAGATCGCGTGCGGAAGCGTTCGAGGGAACGGTGATGATGGAGTCGTACTCGACGTGATTCAGATCACCGATGACCAAGTGCCGAACGGACAACACCTCCGCGTTCAACACACGTACGGAACGGACGACGTCTCCTCCGTCTTGATCCAGCAAGGAGGAAGGAGAGGTTGAGGAAGACAACTCCAATGGCAGCACGACGGCGTGGTGTTGGTGGAGAAGCAGCACTCCGGCAGGGCTTCGCCAAGCTCGTGACGGAGGAGGAGAGGTGTTGGGGAGGGGAGGGGCTGCGCCTTGGGTTGTGTGTTCCAGCCCTCCCCTCACCCCTCTATTTATAGGGGAAGGGGTAAGGGGGGCCGGCCCCTCTAGATGGGATCTAGAGGGGGGCGGCGGCCAGGGAGGGGGGACTTGCCCCCCAAGCAAAGGGGGCGCCCCCTCAAGGGTCCCCCCCAAACCCTAGGCGCATGGGCCCAAGGTGGGGGGCGCGCCCAGCCCTCTAGGGGCTGGTTCCCTGCCCCTTGAGGCCCATGTAGCCCTCCGAGAGGGGTGGCCCCTCCTAGTGGACCCCCGGAACCCTTCCGGTGGCCCCGGTACAATACCGATATGCCCCCGAAACTTTCCGGTGTCCGCATGACAACTTCCCATATATAAATCTTTACCTCCGGACCCTTCCGGAACTCCTCGTGACGTCCGGGATCTCATCCGGGACTCTGAACAACATTCGGTAATCACATACAAGTCTTCCTAATAACCCTAGCGTCACCGAACCTTAAGTGTGTAGACCCTAGGGGTTCGGGAGACACACAGACATGACCGAGACGGCTCTCAGGTCAATAACCAACAGCGGGATCTGGATACCCATGTTAGCTCCCACATGCTCCTCGATGATGTCATCAGATGAACCACGATGTCGAGGATTCAAGCAACCCCGTATACTATTCCCTTTGTCAATCGGTACGTTACTTCCCCGAGACTCGATCGTCGGTATCCCAATACCTTGTTCAGTCTCGTTACCAGCAAGTCACTTTACTCGTACCGTAATGCATGATCCCGTGACCAACCACTTGATCACTTTGAGCTCATTATGATGATGCATTACCGAGTGGGCCCAGAGATACCTCTCCGTCATACGGAGTGACAAATCCCAGTCTCGATCCATGTCAATCCAACAAACACTTTCGGAGATACCTGTAGTGCACCTTTATAGTCACCCAGTTAAGTTGTGACGTTGAGTACACCCAAAGCACTCTTACGGTATCCGGGAGTTACACGATCTCATGGTCTAAGGAAGAGATACTTGACATTGGAAAAGCTCTAGCAAAACAAACTACACGATCTTGTGCTATGCTTAGGATTGGGTCTTGTCCATTGCGTCATTCTCCTAATGACGTGATCCCTTTGTCAATGACATCTAATGTGCATAGTCAGGAAACCATGACTATTTGTTGACCAACGAGCTAGTCAACTAGAGGCTTACTAGGGACGTATTGTGGTCTATGTATTCACACGTGTATTACAATTTCCGGATAATACAATTATAGCATGAATAAAAGACAATTATCATGAACAAGGAAATATAATAATAATGCTTTTATTATTGCCTCTAGGGCATATTTCCAACAGTCTCCCACTTGCACTAGAGTCAATAATCTAGTTACATTGTAATGAATCGAACACCCATAGAGTTCTGGTGTTGATCATGTTTTGCTCGCGAGAGAGGTTTAGTCAACGGATCTGCTACATTCAGATCCGTATGTACTTTGCAAATATCTATGTCTCCATCTTGAACATTTTCACGGATGGAGTTGAAATGACGCTTGATGTGCCTGGTCTTCTTGTGAAACCTGGGCTCCTTGGCAAGGGCAATAGCTCCAGTGTTGTCACAGAAGAGTTTGATCGGCCCTGATGCATTGGGTATGACTCCTAGGTCGGTGATGAACTCCTTCACCCAAATTGCTTCATGCGCTGCCTCCGAGGCTGCCATGTACTCCGCTTCACATGTAGATCCCGCCACGACGCTCTACTTGCAGCTGCACCAGCTTACTGCTCCACCATTCAACATATACACGTATCCGGTTTGTGACTTAGAGTCATCCAGATCTGTGTCGAAGCTAGGGTCGACGTAACCCTTTACGACGAGCTCTTCGTCACGTCCATAAACGAGAAACATGTCCTTTGTCCTTTTCAGGTACTTTAGGATATTCTTGACCGTTGTCCAGTGTTCCTTGCCGGGATTACTTTGGTACCTTCCTACCAAACTTACGGCAAGGTTTACATCAGGTCTGGTACACAGCATGGCATACATAATAGATCCTATGGCTGAAGCATAGGGGATGACACTCATCTCTTCTTTATCTTTTGCCATGGTCGGGCATTGAGCCGAGCTCAATCTCACACCTTGCAATACAGGCAAGAACCCGTTCTTGGACTGATCCATTTTGAACTTCTTCAAAATCTTATCAAGGTATGTGCTTTGTGAAAGACCTATGAGGCGTCTCGATCTATCTCTATAGATCTTGATGCCTAATATATAAGCAGCTTCTCCAAGGTCCTTCATTGAAAAACACTTATTCAAGTAGGCCTTAATGCTGTCCAAATGTTCTATATCATTTCCCATCAAAAGTATGTCATCTACATATAACATGAGAAATGCTACAGAGCTCCCACTCACTTTCTTGTAAACGCAGGCTTCTCCGTAAGTCTGCATAAACCCAAACGCTTTGATCATCTCATCAAAGCGAATGTTCCAACTCCGAGATGCTTGCACCAGCCCATAAATGGATCGCTGGAGCTTGCATACTTTGTTAGCATTCTTAGGATCGACAAAACCCTCCGACTGCATCATATACAGTTCTTCCTTAAGATGCCCGTTAAGGAATGCCGTTTTGACGTCCATCTGCCATATCTCATAATCATAGTATGCGGCAATTGCTAACATGATTCCGACGGACTTAAGCTTCACTATGGGAGAGAAAGTCTCATCGTAGTCAATCCCTTGAACTTACCGATAACCCTTAGCGACAAGTCGAGCTTTATAGATGGTGACATTTCCATCCGCGTCCGTCCTCTTCTTAAAGATCCATTTGTTTTCTATCGCTCGCCGATCATCGGGCAAGTCAGTCAAAGTCCATACTTTGTTTTCATACATGGATTCTATCTCGGATTTCATGGCTTCTAGCCATTTGTTGGAATCTGGGCCCGCCATTGCTTCTTCATAGTTCGAAGGTTCACCGTTGTTCAACAACATGATTTCCAGGACAGGGTTGTCGTACCACTCTGGTGCGGAACGTGTCCTTGTGGACCTACGAAGTTCAGTAGCAACTTGATCCGAAGTACCTTGATCATCATCATTATTTTCCTCTTCAGTTGGTGTAGGCATCACAAGAACATTTTCCTGAGCTGCACTACTATCCCGTTCAAGAGGTAGTACTTCATCGAGCTCTACTTTCCTCCCACTTACTTCTTTCGAGAGAAACTCTTTTTCCAGAAAGGATCCATTCTTGGCAACAAAGATCTTGCCCTCAGATCTTAAGTAGAAGGTATACCCAATGGTTTCTTTAGGGTATCCTATGACGATGCATTTTTCCGACTTGGGTTCGAGCTTTTCAGGTTGAAGTTTCTTGACATAAGCATCACATCCCCAAACTTTTAGAAACGACAGCTTAGGTTTCTTCCCAAACCATAATTCATACGGTGTCGTCTCAACGGATTTAGACGGTGCCCTATTTAAAGTGAATGTAGCTGTCTCTAAAGCGTATCCCCAAAATGATAGCGGTAAATCGGTAAGAGACATCATAGATCGCACCATATCCAATAGGGTGCGATTATGACGTTCGGACACATCGTTACGTTGAGGTGTTCCAGGCAGCGTGAGTTGTGAAACGATTCCACATTTTCTTAAGTGTGTACCTAATTCGTGACTTAAATATTCTCCTCCATGATCCGATCGTAAGAATTTTATCTTTCAGTCACGTTGATTCTCTACTTCATTCTGAAATTCCTTGAACTTTTCAAAGGTCTCAGACTTGTGTTTCATCAAGTAGACATACCCATATCTACTCAAGTCATCAGTGAGAGTGAGAACATAACGATATCCTCCGCGAGCCTCAACGCTCATTGGACCGCACACATCGGTATGTATGATTTCCAACAAGTTGGTTGCTCGCTCCATTGTTCCGGAGAACGGGGTCTTGGTCATTTTGCCCATGAGGCATGGTTCGCATGTGTCAAATGATTCATAATCGAGAGACTCTAAAAGTCCATCAGCATGGAGCTTCTTCATGCGCTTGACACCAATGTGACCAAGGCGGCAGTGCCTCAAGTATGTAGGACTATCGTTATCAACTTTACATCTTTTGGTATTCACGCTATGAATATGTGTAACATTATGTTCGAGATTCATTAAGAATAAACCATTGACCATCGGGGCATGACCATAAAACATATCTCTCATATAAATAGAATAACTATTATTCTCGGATTTAAATGAGTAGCCATCTTGTATCAAATGAGATCCAGATACAATGTTCATGCTCAAACTTGGCACTAAATAACAATTATTGAGGTTTAAAACTAATCCCGTAGGTAAATGTAGAGGTAGCGTGCCGACGGCGATCACATCGACCTTGGAACCATTCCCGACGCGCATCGTCACCTCGTCCTTCGCCAGTCTCCGCTTATTCCGCAGCTCCTGCTGTGAGTTACAAATGTGAGCAACGACACCGGTATCAAATACCCAGGAGTTACTACGAGTACTGGTAAGGTACACATCAATTACTTGTATATCAAATATACCTTTAGTGTTGCCGGCCTTCTTGTCTGCTAAGTATTTGGGGCAGTTCCGCTTCCAATGACCCTTCCCCTTGCAATAAAAGCACTTAGTTTCAGGCTTGGGTCCATTCTTTGACTTCTTCCAGGCAACTGGCTTACCGGGCACGGCAACATATTTGCCATCCTTCTTGAAGTTCTTCTTACCCTTGCCCTTCTTGAACTTAGTGGTCTTATTGACCATCAACACTTGATGTTCTTTCTTGATTTCAACCTCTGCTGACTTCAGCATTGAAAATACTTCAGGAATGGTCTTCACCATCCCCTGCATATTGTAGTTCATCACAAAGCTCTTGTAGCTTGGTGGGAGCGACTGAAGGATTCTGTCAATGACCGCCTCATCCGGGAGGTTAATGTCCAGCTGGGACAGGCGGTTGTGCAACCCAGAGTATATGCTCACTGACAGAACTATTTTCCTCCATCTTACAACTATAGAACTTGTCGGAGACTTCATATCTCTCGACCCGGGCATGAGCTTGGAAAACTAGTTTCAGCTCCTCGAACATCTCATATGCTTCCCGTTGCTCAAAACGCTTTTGGAGCCCCGGTTCTAAGCTGTAAAGCATGCCGCACTGAACGAGGGAGTAATCACCAACACGAGACTGCCATGCATTCATAATGTCTTGGTTCTTTGGGACGGGAGCGTCACCTAGCGGTCCTTCTAGGACATATTGTTTCCTGGCAGCTATGAGGATGATCCTCAGGTTCCGGACCCAGTCTGTATAGTTGCTGCCATCATCTTTCAGCTTGGTTTTCTCTAGGAACGCGTTGAAGTTCATGTTGACATGAGCGTTGGCCGTTTGATCTACAAGACATATTTTGCAAAAGTTTTAGACTAAGTTCAGGATAATTAAGTTCATCTAATCAAATTATTTAATGAACTCCCACTCAGATTAGACATCCCTCTGGTCATCTAAGTGTTACACGATCCGAGTCGACTAGGCCGTGTCCGATCATCACGTGAGACGGACTAGTCATCATCGGTGAACATCTCCATGTTGATCGTATCTTCCATATGACTCGTGTTCGACCTTTCGGTCTCTGTGTTCCAAGGCCATGTCTGTACATGCTAGGCTCGTCAAGTTAACCCTAAGTGTTTTGCATGTGTAAATCTGCTTACACCCGTTGTATGTGAATGTAAGGATCTATCACACCCGATCATCACGTGGTGCTTCGAAACGACGAACTTTAGCAACGGTGCACAGTTAGGGGGAACACTTTCTTGAAATTATTATAAGGGATCATCTTATTTACTACCACCGTTCTAAGTAAACAAGATGCATGAAACATAATAAACATCACATGCAATTATATAGTAGTGACATGACATGGCCAATATCATACAGCTCCTTTGATCTCCATCTTCGGGGCTCCATGATCATCTTCGTCACCGGCATAACACCATGATCTCCATCATCATGATCTCCATCATTGTGTCTTCGTGAAGTTGTCACCCCAACGACTACTTCTACTTCTATGGCTAACGCGTTTAGCAATAAAGTAAAGTAATTTACATGGCGTTCTTCAATGACACGCAGGTCATACAAAAAATAAAGACAACTCCTATGGCTCCTGCCGGTTGTCATACTCATCGACATGCAAGTCGTGATTCCTATTACAAGAACATGATCTCATACATCACAATATATCATTCATCATTCATCACAACTTCTGGCCATATCACATCACATGACAATTGCTGCAAAAACAAGTTAGACGTCCTCTAATTGTTGTTGCATCTTTTACGTGGCTGCAATTGGGTTCTAGCAAGAACGTTTTCTTACCTACGAATAACCACAACGTGATTTTGTCAACTTCTATTTACCCTTCATAAGGACCCTTTTCATCGAATCCGCTCCAACTAAAGTGGGAGAGACAGACACCCGCCAGCCACCTTATGCAACTAGTGCATGTTAGTCGGTGGAACCGGTCTCACGTAAGCGTACGTGTAAGGTTGGTCCGGGCCGCTTCATCCCACAATACCGCTGAAGCAAGATAAGACTAGTAGCGGCAAGCAAGTTGACAAGATCTACGCCCACAACAAAATTGTGTTCTACTCGTGCAATAGAGAACTACGCATAGACCTAGCTCATGATGCCACTGTTGGAAAACGTTGCAGAAAATTAAAAAAAATTCTACGGTTTCACCAAGATCCATCTATGAGTTCATATAAGCAACGAGTCAAGGGAGTGAGTTTGCATCTACATACCACTTGTAGATCGCGTGCGGAAGCGTTCGAGGGAACGGTGATGATGGAGTCGTACTCGACGTGATTCAGATCACCGATGACCAAGTGCCGAATGGACAGCACCTCCGCGTTCAACACACGTACGGAACGGACGACGTCTCCTCCGTCTTGATCCATCAAGGAGGAAGGAGAGGTTGAGGAAGACAGCTCCAACGGCAGCACGACGGCGTGGTGTTGGTGGAGAAGCAGCACTCAGGCAGGGCTTCGCCAAGCTCGTGACGGAGGAGGAGAGGTGTTGGGGAGGGGAGGGGCTGCGCCTTGGGTTGTGTGTTGCAGCCCTCCTCTCACCCCTCTATTTATAGGGGAAGGGGTAAGGGGGCCGGCCCCTCTAGATGGGATCTAGAGGGGGGGCGGCTAGGGAGGGGGGGCTTGCCCCCCAAGCAAAGGGGGCGCCCCCTCTAGGGTTCCCCCCCAAACCCTAGGCGCATGGGCCCAAGGTGGGGGGCGCGCCCAGCCCTCCAGGGGCTGGTTCCCTGCCCCTTGCGGCCCATCTGGCCCTCCGAGAGGGGTGGCCCCTCCCGGTGGACCCCCGGAACCCTTCCGGTGGCCCCGGTACAATACCGATATGCCCCCGAAACTTTTCGGTGTCCGCATGACAACTTCCCATATATAAATCTTTACCTCCGAACCCTTCCGGAACTCCTCGTGACGTCCGGGATCTCATCCGGGACTCCGAACAACATTCGGTAATCACATACAAGTCTTCCTAATAACCCTAGCGTCACCGAACCTTAAGTGTGTAGACCCTACGGGTTCGGGAGACAGGCAGACATGACCGAGACGGCTCTCAGGTCAATAACCAACAGTGGGATCTGGATACCCATGTTGGCTCCCACATGCTCCTCGATGATGTCATCAGATGAACCACGATGTCGAGGATTCAAGCAACCCCGTATACTATTCCCTTTGTCAATCGGTACGTTACTTGCCCGAGACTCGATCGTCGGTATCCCAATACCTTGTTCAGTCTCATTACCGGCAATTCACTTTACTCATACCGTAATGCATGATCCCGTGACCAACCACTTGATCACTTTGAGCTCATTATGATGATGCATTACCGAGTGGGCCCAGAGATACCTCTCCATCATACGGAGTGACAAATCCCAGTCTCGATCCGTGTCAACCCAACAAACACTTTCGGAGATACCTGTAGTGCACCTTTATAGTTACCCAGTTACGTTGTGACGTTGGGTACACCCAAAGCACTCTTAAGGTATCCGGGAGTTACACGATCTCATGGTCTAAGGAAGAGATACTTGACATTGAAAAAGCTCTAGCAAAACAAACTATACGATCTTGTGCTATGCTTAGGATTGGGTCTTGTCCATCGCGTCATTCTCCTAATGACATGATCCCGTTGTCAATGACATCTAATGTCCATAGTCAGGAAACCATGACTATCTGTTGACCAACGAGCTAGTCAACTAGAGGCTTACTAGGGATGTATTGTGGTCTATGTATTCACACGTGTATTATGATTTCCGGATAATACAATTATAGCAGGAAAAAAATTATCATGAACAAGGAAATATAATAATAATTCTTTTATTATTGCCTCTAGGGCATATTTCCAACATGGTGTTGTTCGGTGCTCAATCATTGTGGTGTAAAGCTCCGGGCAAGCGTCGAGGTCTCCAATTAGGTTGTGGAGATCGCCCCGAGCAATTTGACGGGTACCGGTGACCGCCCCCAAGGGTTGCCAAAGTGTACGGGTTCGACGACTGCCCCCAAGGGTCGCCATTTGTACGTGTTCGGTAACCGCCCTCAAGGGTCCCTTAGTGGAATCACGGCATCTTGCATTGTGCGAGGGCGTGAGGAGATTACGGTGGCCCTAGTGGCTTCTTGGGGAGCATTGTGCCTCCACACCGCTCCAAACGGAGATTAGCATCCGCAAGGGTGTGAACGTCGGGACACATCGTCGTCTTTGCTTGCCTCGTTTATCTCTTTCCCGAGCCCTTTACTTATGCACTTTACTTTATGATAGCCATATTGTTCTTTGTCATATATCTTGCTATCACATAGTTGCTTATCTTTCTTAGCATAAGTTGTTGGTGCACATAGGTGAGCCTAGTTGTTTTAGGTTTTGTGCTTGACAAATTAACCACTAGGTTTATTCCGCATTTGTTCAAGCCTTAACCATAATTATTTTAAAGCGCCTATTCACCCCCCCCCCTCTAGGCGACATCCTCGATCTTTCAATTGGTATCTGAGCCTCGTCTCTCTTTATTAGGCTTTATCGTTTAGAGAGTAAAGATGTCGACTAGGGGATTAGGATTCTCTGACACTCTTGGTTTTGATGGCACAAATTTTGATGTTTGGGTAACTCACATGCTTAATCTTTTTAGGGTCATGGACCCAAATTTAGAGCGAATTGTAGATATGGGTTTTTCTCCTCCAAAGGATCCCCAAAGATTATCTTTAGAGGATGAGAAAAACTCTTATCTCAATGCTCAAGCTTCTAATGTGCTTTTCGATGCTTTGAGCAATGTAGTTATATTTCAACTCATGCCGTTTCGGGATGCTCAAGAGTTGTGGATGAAGCTTCAAGATAAATATGTGGGGATGATTGTTCTCCCTCCACCTCCAGCCATATAGTCTTCTCAACTTCTTCTACTTCACCTACATGTGGTTTGCCACAAGGTAATGACATGGTGAGTAGTGTTGGTCATTGCAATGATGATAGTATGCTTATTGTGGATGATCCTTCATCACTATATTATTGCAATGCTCCTTCTTTGGGCTTTAACCCTTCGAGCACTCCAAATGTTTCACATGCTTGTGTTGATAGTCCTTGCATATCATGTAGAAATTGCTTGACTAAATCTCATGATGATATGCTTGCTATGTCTTGTTGCCATGATAAAAATGCATCTATTTCCTTGAATTGTTGTGCTAACAATGTAGAGGAAACCGAACACTCCATGGAACAAGATGTGGTGTTTAATGGTGCCTCAAGGGATCCTACATCATCATCTATTGCTCTTTGCCTTATGGCTAAGGCGTCACAGGTATCTCCTACTTTGTACCCCAATATGTCTCTTGGTGATGATGTTGATGCTAATGATGATGATGCTAATGATGAAGAGAATGATGATGTTGCCTCCTTAAAAGTTAAGGGGGAAATAATTTTTAAAGCTCTTCTTAAGAATAAAATTGCTCGTTCCAACTTCATGGAAATCATGTCTATTGCTATTGAGGGCAAGAAATATATTGATGAGTTGGAATCTCGTCTTGAGGAGCATGAGATCACCATTGATAAAATGGAAGGTCATGAGTGTGATTATGCTAATGAGATTGCGGACCTCTCTCAAGCTCTTGAACTTGAACAAACCACCAAGGAATCTCTTGATGAGACTTTTGATCTAGAGTTATCTAGAGTAAAGGAATCTCATGATAGAGCTCTTGAGGTGGCCAATGTTTTTGAAACTAAAAATGCTAAGCTTGAAGTTGCTCATGCTAGACTCCTTGAGGATTTTGAGCACCTCGAAAATGGCTCAAGGGTCATCAAGGGTGAGCTCATCAAACTCACCGAGTCTCATGCTCAACTTGAAGCTTCTTATTTAAAAGAGCTTGCCAAGTTGCCTTCTCCTCTTGTTGTTAACGATGATGCTTGTGCTACTAACTCTATTTCTTGTGAAGCATCCATTTTAAAGGAGAACGTTGAGCTACAGGCTCAACTTGAGTTGCTATCTAGCAAAACTTGAGTTGCTATCTAGCAATTATGGGAAATTGGAAGAAAGCCATGAAAAGCTCTCAAGCTCTCATGATGATCTTCTAGTATCCCATAATTCGCTAAAGATAGCTCATGAGGCCATGATTGCTAAGGTAACATCTAGTGAGCCTCATGTGGACACTAGCACTACTTTTAGTCAACATGCTACATTGCCTTGTGCTAGTCCTCGCGATTCATCCATGCATAACGTTGGTACATCTTGTGATGAATTGCTTTCCTTGCCTTGTTGCTCTAACGATGAAGCTTATACTTCCTCTAGTGCTTGTGTTAAGACTAACCATGTAGAGGAAATCAAAGAGCTCAAGGCCTAAGTCACTTCTTTGAAGAAAGATTTGGAAAAGTGTCATGAAGGGAATGCCACACTCAACAATATCTTGAGTGTACAAAAATCCCCCAATGACAAAGGTGGACTTGGATTCAAGTCCAAGAAGAAGAAGAAGTCCAAGAGCATCAACAACAAGGGCCAAAAACAGGTCAAGAGTTCAGCCAAGATTATTTGCTTCAAGTGCAAAATTGAAGGGCATCATGTTAGATCTTGCCCATTGAAGAAGAAGGCCATTAGTGACAAGCAACAAGGGAAGCGGCTACAAGTGCATTCTCATGCTCAACCTCAAGTTGAAGAAAGGCCTCTTCCCAAGAAGACTCAGGCTAATGCTTCTCAAGTTGAGAAATCAAGTTAGAAGAAAGTGAAGAGTAGACGTTGCTACCTATGTCGTGAAAAAGGTCACGTCGCTTCTTCATGCACGAATGGTACCTTGTCCAACCCTATTCTAATTGATGATATCTATTCTCTCGGGAAGGATAAGGTTGGCAATGTGTTTGCCAAATTTGTTGGTACTCAAAGTGGTGTCAAGAAAAGAACCATTTGGGTAGCCAAGCCTATTGTGACTAACCTCTTAGGACCCAACTTGGTTGGGGACCAACTGGCTCATACTTGATCAATAGGTGTTGTTGGAGGTCATTGGAGACTTGGATACATTATGAAGAATTAAGGGGGCTTCATCATTCTTATTGTCTCAAGCCAAGTCAATTGGGTTATCAAGTTTCTATCTTATATCCAATGTGCCTCCTTGCGGTAACTTGTACTTAAATTGTTTACATTGAAAGTTACTTGCCCCTTTGCATGTTTTGGTTTTGTTCCTTGCATGTGTTTGTATATGTTGTGTCTCCAAATTGTTTATCTTGAGTAATCAAGTTTATGTATGTTGGTTTTCACTTCATGTACATGTGTGTCGTACATTGGGCCTTTGTGCATCTTGTTTGTATCTTAGTTGGCTCTTGTGAGATTAATGGAATATCCCATTATGGGGAAGTGATGTGCTTTGTGCACCTCACAATCCTATAAATGTGTGTACATGAGTAATACCATCTAGTATTGATATTTCAAGATTATCTAGTCGCTATGTGGTATGTCTTCTCATGAGAAATTCAAATTCTAAATAGTCCATTAATTATCTCTTGTTGGATTCTCTTATTGCCTCTTGTTAAGTTTTTATTGGTATCACATTATGGGGGAGTCATATGCTATGTGCATATTACAAGCCTAGAAAATGTGTACATTTGAGATATTGTCATCTAGAATTGATATTGTAAATTATCTTGTTCTTAGGTGGCATGTTAGCTCTACAAGTTGCAATTTGCTTGTGTTCGGTGTGAAGATGATGTCGGATATCCTTGCTATCTACCAACGGGAATCATTTCCAAATACTTCTTGTCTTTTGACAATTGGTACTCACTTATGTGTGGTACAAATTATTGATCATCTTTACATTGGCCTTTGCTTTTACTTGCCTTATCTCGTGCCTAGGATTGTGTCAACTCCCATTGGTTTCCATACCACTTGTGGATCTTGTTATTTTCTTGATCTTGTTTAGTGTTTTCTAGATATATTGAAAGTGGTGATCCCACCTTGTGCATTTTGTATTCAAATGCAAATTCTCTATAATGCACTAGTCTTGGGGGAGATATCCTATTTTCTATAAAACACTCATCTTGTGATCCATATTAAGTGTGTGTTGGTGGATGGCAAGTCATTTCTTTTGGTACTTTGTGCCAACATGAAACTTTGTAGAGAGCTTGGTTTGTTTGGAACCATCCTCTCGTTTGGGAGTTTGACATCTTTTTTGTGTGTTCCAATGGATATCTCATTCCTTGATGTATATTTTAATGATATCTTCCAAGTGATGATTTCTCCATTTGGTATCCTTTTCACTTGGCTTTTCCTTTTATTTTGGTATTAGTTCTTGAAAGTCTTGAGCATGCATTTTAACTTCATGTAGTTCCTTTGGCATGTTTTCTTTCTTTGACCCAATATATAGGGGAAACTCCACCAAGTCTCAAATTGGATGAGATGTGCATGAGATTCATTTTCATATCTATATGCACACATCTATGTGGAGTTTGTCCTATGTATTGTTGGTTCTCTAACTCTTTGGTCCCAATGAGTTTGGGTACCATTTTGTCTGTGTTGTTGTTTTAGGAACAATTGGAGATGCATTGGATACTCGGCTCATTCAAAAGGAAGGTGTTGTCACCATGTGCTTATTGCAGTCAAGCTAGGATGATCAATGAACTAATTTCAACCTTCAATTGGTATCTACTACATCCTTCCAATGCTATCTCGGTAACGAGTATCATCATCTACTACATGCACACATTATTGCATCAATCATGTGTAGATTGTATCATGGCATGTTATTCTTTCTTTCTTGTGATACTTGTTTCCTTTCTCAAAGCATCCCAACAATGATCTCTTGTTGCTAGTTGTGATGTCTTTGATGGTTGTGTGGTAGGAATTCATTTATATACAATAAGACCATATCTAGCCTTGGGCTATGCTTCCAAGCACATATCTTATTGGTATATGTATGACTTCCTTTTGGATATCTTGTTCCTTCGTGTTGTAACTATTTCGGGTGTACATCCTTCTTTGTAGATATATATCGTCATGATTTCGTCTACCTAGACCCTTATACACTTGAGAGAAATTACATCTCTAGATGATATCCTTTCTTTCACGTCCACCTTGTATTTCTTATGTTATTTCTTTGGTGGCTCTGTGAAAGCTTTTGCCTTGAGTGCGTGTCTTATCTTGTTGCATCTTGATGCACTCTTGTGTGGTGAAGATTATTTTCCTCATGCTTGTCTTGACGAGGCTTTTGCCATCTCAATTGGTATCCCCTGTCTTGATGATGCTTATGCTTTCTATCTTCACCTTGGGTTGTCACAAGTGTTGGTTATTCATTTTGCATATTTAATGTTCTTGTGAACCCATTTGCTTAGTTGTGTGTGAGAATGAAAGGCTTTGCACTGTGTGTCTCATTCATTCGAGACTATGTTGATGCTTATGCTCATCCGTATATTAGTCTTCTCATGTGGTTTGCCATGACTCACACACATCATTTTGGTTGAGCCTATTCTTAAGTTGCCTCTTTTACATGTTTCTCAACCATGTGTTTGTTGCAAGTGCTAGGCTTAGTTTCCTTTATGCTCACTTGCACTTGTTGTTTGTTTCTATTGATTTTGGGGGAGCTATGATCCTATTTTGTGCACTTTGTATCCAAATACAAAAATTATCATGTGTGCACAAATCATGGGGAGCTTCTCTAGCTTATTTAGAATACTCCTTTGCTCATATCATAATATCCTTCATTCATGTGGCTCATAGGATCTTTGGTCTAGTTGGTTCAATTGATGTCCTTTGATTGCTTGCTTCAATTGGTATCTTTTGATTGCTCGATTTCTTGTTTCTCTCTTTGTTATGTGTTTGTGGCATATCATTCTTTTGCAATCCTTGGGCCTGAATATAGTTTGTCTTCCTCCAAGTATTTACCATTGGATATGTGTATTGCATTCCACTCTCTTTTTGAGAGATACACAATTTATGGAGGAACCCTCTTTATATTGGCCTTCTAAGCTTTTCACCCATTTTGGTAATCAATGCCAATGGGGGAGGAGTTTCAGAGAGTTTTGTGGAGAAGTCTTCAGAGTTTTCTCCTTGCTTTGGTTTTGGTTCCTAAGAATTTGCATCCCATTCTCATGCATCATTGGTTGTTGCATTGCATGGTGATGCATAACTCCTTGTATAAACTTTCTTGAAAGTGATTGTCATCAATTACCAAAATGGGGGAGATTGAAAGAACATGCGATGCCCCCATGTTTGGTTTTGATAATTGATGACAATCTCTATGGACTAATGGTTGCCTTGAGTTATAATTGCAGGTTTTGTCCATAGGCTTTTCTTGAAGTCCATGTGTTGGTTTCAAGGAGTTTATGAGTTAACCAAGGTGCTATTAAGGAATTATCCAAAGATTGGTCATGTGAGTGTTGAGCTTATTACAAGCATGTTTTGAAGAAGAAGATTCTGTGATCATCCATGTTTACCTTCAAGACATCACCCAAATAAAGAGAGTTGGAAAGATTCAAGGTTGATCAAGACTAAGTCAAGAGTGAATCAAGTTGATCAACTCACAAAGCGTAGAAGATGTACCGAGAGGGATCAAGTGATCCCATGGTATGGTAAGCATTGTCAATTACGCTCTGTGTACTAACCCATGGTCTTCGTGAGAGTTCTTTGTGGGGTTAGGATGCGGTATGCAAGTTCAAGTGATGCATCATGAAGAGATCAAGTGCTTGAAGCTTGCCGCCCATTATGGTGACAATGGACTTGTGAAGATGAGCCAAAGTGTGGCTCACCCATAGTGGACTATGGGGGAGCAATCATCTAGTCTTCATCGAGCCAACGCAATCAAGAAAGGTGGTCCAACTTGAGGGAGTCAAGATCGTCATCATCTAGCTCAAGTGGACCATGTACAAGGCAAAGGTTTTCCCTTGATAGGTTTTCTATTTTACCGGTCTCATGGTGGTAGTTGGGAGACCGGGTTATAGGATCGTTTGCCGTACTATCAAGGGGGGCTCTCAAGTTGGAAGCTTGATCATATCATTAGTAGAGAGCTCAAACCATTGCATCCTTGCATCTTGTTTCTTGGTTCTTGTTTGGTTCTTTTTGTGAGTCTTAGAGCTTATGGTCATCTTGATGACAAGTTTGAGTTCATCGAAAACGGAGTTCGCATGCGTCTTCTATGATGTTTTCGGTGTTGGAGGTTTTACCGGTCTTATCCGAGGAAGGGTTCTCACCATTTTCTTATGGGACTTTTTTAATTTGCTTCTTATTGATATTTCTTTCAAGATTGTGTTAGCCCTTGTCGCTAGCTTTCCAACAAACTTGGTTTCATCGAATTCAGAGTCCGTTGCAAAAGTTGTGGCAGTTTTGGTGTTCTGAAAAGGCTGCAACGGTACTACCGCGAATTGGAGCGGATGTAATTTTTTACTACCGCTCCAGAGCGGTACTACCGCGGCTCCTACAGCGGTAGTACCGCTCCGGACCAAAAACTCGTCCCAAGTCCTGCGGTGATAGGCCCGGATGTAATTTTTTAGTACCGCTCGCAAGCAGTAGTACCGCTATCCCCTAGCGGTAGTACCGTGAGGTCAAGCGGTACTACCGCTCCGACTGTTCTTCTGGCCTTTTTGCCTCATCGTTGTTGTATTTCAAAAGGGTACTACCGCCCTAGCGGTAGTACCGCTCCTTGGAACGGTAGTACCGCTCTGTGCGGGCTGTGAGCATAGCGGTTGGATTTTTTCCCACCTATAAAAGGGGGTCTTCTTCCCCAATGAACCTTACCCCTTGAGCTCGTGTTCTTCCCCCATTGTTGACCTTCTTCGAGCTTGCTAACTCTCAATCCCTCCATGGATTCTTGCTAGTTTTTGAGGGGAAAGAGAGAGGAGATCTAGATCCACATTTTCACCAATCACTTTCTCCTCTATGTGAGGGGAACCCCTTGGATCTAGATCTTGGAGTTCTTGGTGTTCTCCTTCTTGTTCTTCCTCTCATCATCCTTCCTAGCATTAGTTGCTTCGGTGGGGTTTGAGAGAGAAGGACTTGGGCACTCAGTGTGCCCTTGCCATTGCATTTGGTGCATCAGTTTGAGTTCTCCACGTGATACGTGGAAGTTACAAGTTGAGAAGTTTATTACTCTTGGGTGCTTGGTACCCTTGAGCTTGTTACTCTTGGGTGTTTGGACATCCTAGAGCTTGTTCCTCTTGGGTGCCTTGGCGCCCTAGACGGTTGGTGTTGTTCGGAGCTTAATCATTATGGTGTAAAGCTCCGGGCAAGCGTCGAGGTCTCCAATTAGGTTGTGGAGATCGCCCCGAGCAATTTGACGGATACCGGTGACCGCCCCCAAGGGTTGCCAAAGTGTACGGGTTCGGTGACGCCCCCAAGGGTCGCCATTTATACGGGTTCGGTGACCGCCCTCAAGAGTCCTTAGTGGAATCACGGCATCTTGCATTGTGCGAGGGCGTGAGGAGATTACGGTGGCCCTAGTGGCTTCTTGGGGAGCATTGTGCCTCCACACCGCTCCAAACGGAGATTAGCATCCGGAAGGGTGTGAACTTCGGGATACATCGTCGTCTCCATGTGCCTCGGTTATCTCTTTCCCGAGCCCTTTACTTATGCACTTTACTTTGTGATAGCCATATTGTTCTTTGTCATATATCTTGCTATCACATAGTTGCTTATCTTGCTTAGCATAAGTTGTTGGTGCACATAGGTGAGCCTAGTTGTTTTAGGTTTTGTGCTTGACAAATTAACCGCTAGGTTTATTCCGCATTTGTTCAAGCCTTAATTGTAATTATTTTAAAGCGCCTATTCACCCTCCCCCCTCTAGGCGACATCCTCGATCTTTCACACGGCCCGCAGATTCCCCCCTAGTAATACAATGTAGTATAATGATGAACTATGTATGATCAATGTCGTTGCAAGTTTCTCTCGCGAATGCTTTTTTAAAATTTTATAGTTTCAAAAATGGGGTCTGATATGGAGCGCACGAATTCGCCCCGCAAATCAGATCTGCAACGAACTGTAAAAAAGATTTTCAGGTCAGCATTATACGAAGTCTGCTAGAGATGCTCTGATATCAGGGTTATGTTGCCCCAAAACTTATATAAAAAAGAAGAAAAAAATACTCCTCTTTTATTAGTTTATATAGAGGGAGTAAAAAAAATTTAAATACGAATCCTCATATCTATATCTATATCTATATCTATATCTATATCTATACCTCTATACCTACTATTAAAGCAAGGTGATATTTTTGGTTTCGTCCCGCATCTGATACTATGCTGATTAATTGAATTATACGCGAGGTGATACTAATTCTTGGGTCACGCGTGCACACACCGTTAGTTTCAATTGCTTTTGGATTCTCTCATACGCTCGTACGTTGCCCGAGTGGGCCTCAGCCCATTAATTGAGTGCGGCCGAGTCAGCCGGCCTAGCTGCTATGGTAGCCGGCGCAAAAAGTTAGGTGCTGGTGTTTGGGATCGAACTCCAAACCTCTGGCCCAACAACAAGGCCTATGTACAATTGAGCTACATCCACTTTGTGCATAGAAATTGGACTGATTCTCTGTTAAATAATACCACATCGCTTTCCTAAATCCTAGGTTGCCAATTTAAATACATCTAAGCTTTAAAATCAGTACATCGTCTTGAGAGTCAATAAACAGATTGGATCCCATTTGGTCACAAATAAGCAACAAAAATAAGGCAACGAGAGGCTGGATGGTGACATGCAAATATATGAATGAGGTGTGCATGCGGCTAGATGGACAAATATATGGCTATTATGAAAGAAATCAGTGACACATGAAGGCCATGGACGGCCGGCACATATAGACGGATGGCAGAGCAGACGGTCTCTCAGCCTGATAGCGCACACGGTTATGCACGATGTGCTCGCCACACCAGCAGCCATGTTCAAGGACCAGCCCGATAGAGGACAAAAGACACAGATATGGCCAGCATCTTCAATTTAAAGTAGAGACGCTTTTTTTAATCAAAGAGCTAAGAAATTTTATATTGGAAAAATTGATTGATACCATCTAAGAATTTTAGATTGAAACATGGATTAAAAAATGAACAAATGCATATTGTGCAGATACTACGATGTGAGAAAAAAATGACTGGCCAAAACATGTTAAAAAAATTCACATAACTGAATGAATCTAAAAATAATAGCTAAACAAATATAATAGGGATATTAGTGGATATTCAAATAACATTAGAGCCTCCATTTTAAAAATAAAAATGTACAGAAACAAATTGGTCCAATCCAAATGCAACATCTTTGTAAAGAATCTTGTCAATGAATATAAATCATATAGTGGACAAAGTAGAGAGAAAAAAAATATGGTTGCACACATCCATGTGCAAATGAAATACCGTAAATCACACAAAGGAATTATCAATTTTTTGCCGTGGATGTGTCTTGCATACAAATCAGCGTAAAATGTAATATGAACCTAATAGAAGTTCCCAGAAAACTAAGGATATTCAGGCAAAACTATATAAACTACAGGAAAAAAAAACTCACAAGGATTTTGGTTCAGATTTTTCCAACTGTGGATTTGGTTGGTAAAACATTGGGTATTTCTTTGATATATTATAACCATGTACTGAATGCACATGGAACATAAAGTCATGCAATTTAAAAAGTGAGTGTAAGTATAATAGAGGGTGTATGGATCAACTGTAGCTGGCAGAGTGCCGGCCTCACGTCCAGGTGGATGGGATTAATTTTATAAGTTTTAAACATTCCTTTTACTTGCGCGGATCAATGAATGTGTGTCGTGCGATGACCAAGATAGGATTGATGAATATTTTAACACATTGTGATTAGGTGGCCACCACAAGCACTATCAGGCAAGGCGAAAATTCAGATATGCGATAATATAGGTGAGGCGCCGTGTTAAAATAGATGACCGGGAGATGTGGAGGGCCTTGAGTCATGATTATTGAGCTAGGAGCATGTAAAAAATAATCTCCCGTTGCAACGCACGGGCATTTGTGCTAGTAAGATCTCATGAATGAATATAGCATCTCTAAAATAAATCCTTTTTACTATGCTTAATAGCACTAGATTAGATCCGAGAAGAAAGACTGCTTTGAGATTGGAAAAGACACGAGGCATCTTCCAGAGGGGGTCCAGCCTTTTATTCACTTGGATGAAGAGATAGGACCGGTCAGTTTGGGATCGATACGCAGGATACTTCTTCTCTAGAAGAACTGACTGACACAATAAAGCGCGCCGCCGCCCAGGTCTCCTCTCCATTGCAGTTGCAGCCTCCGCCTGGCTCTGGCTGGATCCTCAGCCCACCGCCGCTTCGACCCGGAAGCGAATTTCTCTCCTTCTTCTGCGTTGGTAAGTAGCCTAGCCTGAAATCTGCATCTATTTCTCTTGTTCTATGGCAGCCTAACCCAGCCCTTGGTCGATATAGCAAGCTAGGTTTTGTCCAATCCAATCCAGGCCAGGCATCCTCTCTTTTCTCCACGGGCGGATTGACGGCCGCATGCAGCTAGGATGCGGACCCGGCCATCCCGACCCCTACCTGGAAGCCTCCTCTGAACTTTTAAATAACATGCCAACTTGAGGCATCCCCTTATCAGATTGTGCCATTGCACACCACCAAAGTTATCTGCCATACATGTATAATCAGTTGATCAAATTGCACAACAATAACAAATTTTGTAGATGAAAGAAACTTGAAAGAATTACTGCTAAAGGAAGAATTACTACAAATTGCAGAGCCTTATACTGTGTACTGTACATATGTGTATACTGGTCATTCAAATTTTTACTACTGGTGAAAGGATACTGCAAATTGCACAGCCTTGTGCTGTGTACTATATTGCACAAGCATGTAACTACTACATGTCACGTTAGAACTTACCATCTGAACTTCTTCTGATTTTATATCTGCACTTGCTGGTTGTGTGAGAGAGAGAGATCAGAATGCGTGAAATCTGTAGAAATCATGGGCACTTTGAGCTTGCCAGTGTGTGGGTTGGTCGTTTGGTGGTAGCAGGGGCATATCTGACGAGTGTCCATTCTGACTGGTGCCGGGAGGGATGCAGATGCAGCGCTTGCAGGAACTAAAATCAGAATTACCTCCGGCGGGCAGTGGCTGCAGGTTCACAGCGAATTCTTGGGAAGATTACGCGGACGGACATCCTCCGGTGCGGCACGGCCATCATCCCTCGCCTCCATGGCGGCGCGACCTTCACCCCTCACCGTGGCCCCTCCTTGCTCTCCAATGGACGTTGTGCGAGGCCCTGCTCCCTCTCCTCTCACGGCGGCACGACGCGCTCGACTCCCTCTGTCTCCTCGGTGAGCTCGCCCGTCAAACCCTACCTTCGTCGAGCAATGCAGGAGAACGATCCCACCCGCGCACAAAAACGCCTCGCCCCGCCTCTGTCTCTCCTGAAAACTACCAAGTCTGGGTGTGTTTTGGTTTCAGTCAATCATGTGCGTCCGATGTAGAATGAGTGGCAGATATTGTAAGCTAAGGCGCTCTGTGCCTTTGCTCTTCAAAGGCACTGAAGCTGAGTCCAGTAGGAGTATATGTTATGTCCATCTCTGAGTCCTCGACTCTGGAGGATATCCAAAATTACCTTTTCAAAACCAAGGCCAAACAACTTCTTTAAACGAAAGAAAGATGCATATCCAGTTATCATTGATCGTTTCTTCGAATTAGAGATGAGGATAATCCAATTTCAGAAACTACTTCCATACCGGCAACCGCTACCACATCTCTCCTTTGTAGCCTTTGAATGCCATTGTAATTTCAAATCGTTTATGTACAGTTGGTGCACCAAACAGCACATAAATTGTTTTGCTTATATTCTTCTTCGTGTTTCTTTGTGCAGCTATCGGAGAACGGTTAACATCAGTTGACACTCTATCAAGGTGCAGACACAGCTGCTGACCAATAATTTGGGTCATGTCTACCCCCGCTTGCAAAGACGGGGCTAATCTTGACGACAACCATCCCAACGGGCGACGTGCCAAGTCCAAGCATGGTCACACAGATGATCCCAATAACCCGTTTAACCCCAAGAACCGCGGGCCATTCATCATGTGTGCCTTCTTCTTTACATTTATAATTTTCCTCTGCTGCATGATTGTGATCGCAGCTGTCAACGAGGCCCAACCACCTGGCATTGGCGATCTCTTCGTCCGACTTATAGGCAAAAGTGGGCTTGATCCTGGCACCTCCGCCGACTTCGCCGGCTTTCCACCTTGCCTTGGACTTCAATTGGACACCACGAAGATACCGGCGCTGCAGCGGAGGAGGCAACTCGTTGCTGCGTGTCTCCTACCATGACATGATCCTGGCGTGGGCTCAAGTGCCACATTTCTGCGTCTACGGCCACTGGGGCATTGACAGTGTTGGTACCTTCGAGGTGGAGGCCAAGGCAGACGCCTCCGTGCTGCGAGAGGAGGTGCGCAACTTGCTTTGGAGCGAGATTCAGGTCGTGGGGAAGGTCGAGTTCTACGTGGAAGGAGAGGTGGCGGGCCTAGGGTATCTTCGCTGCAAGTTCTTCGTCATAAAAGATAAGGCTGCGGATGTGGCCAAGAGCCTGTGCATCCTCCGCCAGTAGGCTGGACCTATGACTTCTGATAAGGGTGTTATATATCCTCCCTTCTGTCACTGGATTACATTTACTTTTGTAATAGCTGCTATATTCTGCTTTGAAATGAAACAAAAAAACTTCAGCTGCATATTTTTTCTCGAGTGGTTATTTTGTTCGGAAAATGCTAGCTTAATCCTCCGTGCAAAAATTCAACAGAAACTTTCACCATACTGTGTAGGCTTCACCGCTTCAGACTTGCACAGCAGGTACTCCCTCCGTTCCAAATTACTCGTCGTGGTTTTAGTTCAAATTTAACCACGACGAGTAATTTGGAACGGAGAGAGTACTTATCATATACGTGTACGTGTCTTGCCTAGTAGCTCACTTTGGAACTGAAAGCTTGGTCATCTGGAAGGAAGGTTCTACTCAGCTGTTGGACTGGTCAGAGGGAGTTCCTTTCAGTTCTACTCTGCTAATTTTGCTAGTCTAATTGATGATACCCTGTACACTGAAGCTTCAGTTAGTTTTTTCAGTTACAAGTTAGTCTTGGCTGGACCTATGCCTTCTGATAAGGGTGTTATATATTCTGATTTGAAATAAAACAAACAACTCTAGCTGCTTTGAAATTCTGTGTCCCCTTTTTTCTCAGTTTTTTGTAACTTATAAGTACTTAACATCATCCTTTATTATCATCTGACATATGGAAGTATTTGTATTGTTTGTCCATCAATTTGTCATACAGTCATTTGATCTATTTTGTTTTTTCATTCATGATTGAATATTCGGGCGTTGTGCTCTTTCCGCAGCGTAGCGTCCAGCAGACCAGGGTGGTAAACGTGTTCCAATGCTTCAGCCTTGAGGCGCTCCGCCGTGCTCAACCACCAGTTGGAGAGGCTCCCCGTCCCCATGTTCTTCATACCATGCTGCAGTGAAGGGCATGCGTGAGAAATGGCAAGCTACCAGCAGGAAAAAGGGCGGCCAACCTCTCTTGTCAAGCACATCAGGATTCAGAGCATCTCCAGCCGTTGGCCCCCCAGGGGGCGCGTAAAATCGTCGCCTGGGGTGAGCCGGCGCAAAAGATCGGCCTGAGGACGAGTGGGTTCCCAGTCGCCGACCCCAGGACCGTCCCCAAACGTCGTCTAAGTTAAAAAAAAAACATTCGGCAAAGTTCGGCTAAATTCGGCTAAAATTCGACAAACTTGGCACATATTAGACCTGTTCGACAGTTTACATAGCAATTTTTTCTAAAAAAAAGGCCGAAACTACAAATAAGGGCGAAGAAGCCGCTGAACGCGGCGTGGTCGCCGCCGGCGGCGGCGGCGGCCTTCTCCTCCTTGACGTGGCCGTCCCTGCTGGACCCCTGCCCGGCGTCGCCATGGCGGACCGGTGGCGGTGGTGGCGCGTCGTCGAGGACGACGACGCCTCCTTTGTCGCGGCCCCGGCGGCGTTGTTCGTAGCGCTGCAGGGCGGCGCACTGGCGCTCCCCACTCCATCTTGAGCCAGTCGTCGAGCGTGCGGCCGGGGGCGCCCCACCACGCGGCGCCCCTCGCTGTTTTTGACGCCGCCCACCACCGGCGCCCCGTTGGTGGACACCAACCTCTGCTCCTGGCGGCGCTGGAAGTACGCCGCCCACGCCGCGTGGTTGTCGGCGACGTACTGGGGGAGGGCGAGCTGCTCCGCTGTGAGGGAGGCTCGCACGCGGTCGACCTCGGCGGCGAAGAAGGCGCGCGGGGCGCGCCTCGACGTCGTCGGGCACCGGGGGAATGGGCACTCCCCCGTTGCTGAGTCTCCACCCCGTTGGCCCGGCGCGCATGTCCGGTGGCGCCGGGATGTTCGCCTCGAACAGGAGCCACGCCTCCCACTCGTGAAGCGAGCGACGACCGAAGCCGTTGGCCACCGCCGCGTTGCCGGGAAAACGGGCGGCCATCGGGCTTGGGAGTGAGGGAGAGGGAGGGAAGAGGCGTCGGCGGCTGCGCACGGGAGAGGGAGAGCTCGGCGACGGTCGATGGGCGGCGAGGGCTAGTGTGGCCAGAGGCGAGGGAGGCCACCGGCTTATATAGCCGCGCCCGTGCGTACGCGTGGCGAGAGGGGAGGCGTCGCCACGCTGCCCGTGACGCGCCGCCCGTGATGAGGAATCAATGGCAAGGCTGACCGGCGTCGGCAGCGCGGCAGCCTTGGCATTGATTCCCGTGGGAACCGAGGCGATTAGGCGACGAAGCGGACGTCTCGCTGACTCGGCGGGCCCGCGGCACTTTCGCGCGAAAACCACTCGCCTCGGCGCCCCCGGACGCGCCGGGTTCGGTCTAGGTCCGCCGGCGCTAATTTCGGTCCAAGCCGACGAAAAACGGGCCCCTGGGGACGCGACTGGGCCGTTTATTGGCGTCGGCGCGAAAAAATTATCTGGGAAGACTTTGTTGGAGGCGCGGCTGGAGATGCTCTTATAGGGGCAGCGGCGAAGCTACATATAAATTTTTGGGCGGGTCATGGTAAAGAAGAGCACAATTTTTAAGCGCGCACTTCAATTCTAACATGAACATGTGTGCTTACAAATAGGTGTAGGCACGACGTGTACCTCTGAAAAGCACCAAGCTGGTCGGCCAGTATTTTCTGGACTGCGTTGGGGAGCTCGAGAAGCAGCCTCGCCATGAAGCAAAGCCGCGCAACAAGCACCATGAAAATAGCAAAAACATAATATCAAGTTTCAAACACGCAACTTAATAGATAATTGTGCTAACCAGGACGACGCCGTATTTTCTTTGTTTCTTAAAAATTTTGTTGGTGTACTTGAGCACATATGTGCAAATTTTTACACCCAATAATTATGGACATAATAACAGCGTTCATACTGTCACCCTTTTGTATAACCTCATGATATCTCGACCTTTGTTGATGTACTTGAGTATATATGTGCATTTTTTTATACCCATCAAATTATGGAAATAATAAAAACGTTTAGATTTTATATTTTTTTATTTGAAAAAGGAGGATGACCCCCAGCGTCTGCATCTGGGAGATGCATGCGGCCATTTTATTGATTATTCTTGAGGACCTTACAAAGTAGAACAACAATATGCCTGAATCCGCCATCTTGGCAACATCTGCCGCTACTCCTATTCAAATGATGAAGGGGTGCAAGTTGGGCCACATACCTAGACCTCTCACCTAAGCTTAACATCTAAAGCCGGAGGCCCCCAAGCCATCTGTCGGGTCCGGTGCTCAAACCGGTTCGACGCACTCACATGTGTCGTCGCCGCCATCTTCCACTGGTCCATCTTCAGAGCAGATTGAGGTGACAACCTTGTTAGATCCTCCGCCATCGGCGCCACCACGACGCCAAACGACGACCTCCACCTATGCGAGCCTTGGCAGGTCCTCCGCCATTGACGCCAGCCGACGAGCTCCACCTACGCGAGTCCATCTCCAAGCAACGAACGTAAATCCATGCTAGGATAGGGCCACACCACTATCGTCGCCCACCACCCACAAGCGCCTCCCAACCCTAAGGTTCCCAAAGCGGCGCCTTCAAGAAGGGAACGGCGCTGTGAGCGCCGCCGCCGCCCAACAAAGTTAGGGCTTTCGCCCGGGAGACCTAAGGGAAGGTGAAGTGAGGAGATCAGTCCATACCGACGCCTCCAAGGAGGGGAACGACGCCCGCAGGCGTCGCCGTCGGCGCGGCCGGTCATGGTCGGCCAGGGATTTCGCCCGAACTAGATCCCCGCCACCAGCAGCGCCTCCTGTATAGAACCGGTGACCAAGAGGAAGAGCGGCCCGACCAGGCTGGCCCGCACGATGAACAGGGGAGGAGGGGAGGTGCCAGATCGCGCGCACCGACCGCCGCAGAAGCCGCCGCCGGCCGCCAACGACCACCAGATCCCGCCGCCCGCGCGGGCGGGACACCAGATCCACCGCCCGCATGGCTGCTAGCCGGCCGTGCCTTGACAATGGAGCCGCCGCTCTAGATCCGGAGTTCCCCACGCAGATGCAGGGCAACAGAGGCCCCACCGCCACCATCCTTTGCGCCCCAGGCTTGTCCGGCGGCTGCCTCAGGCGGCGGCGAGGAAGGGAAGGGGGGGAGGGGCGGCTAGGGTTGGGAGGAGGAGCGGCTGAGGTCATACATAGGTGTATGATGAAGGACGTTTAGATTTTATCTACTGTCACACTTTTGTGTAACCTCATGATATCTTAATATAAATCACTGATTTAATGACATTGATCATGTTATTTAGGAATGCAATTATTTCCTTGTACTTGAGCGCTCCCTATTTTTTTTGAAAAGGAGTTTAAACCCTCGGCATCTGCATCAATCGATGCATGCAGCCATCTTTATTGATTATTGCACAAAGGTCTGACAAAAACATACATCAATCCACCCGAAGCAACCACTCACACCTACAAACTCGATAATGTGAAGTGCTCTCATTTCCCATATCTAAAACCGGTGTCGTCGCCGATCCATCCACATAATGTATCGGGACCAACAATCGGTGCAGCCTACCTAAAGCGCACACCACATGCATACGTTTTAGAAGCCGCCGTCATCATCGGACTACTTACCCATCTTCAGAAGAGAGATCCGCATCATCCTTGCCAGTCCGGACATCCGTCGACGCCACCACGATGCCCAACGGCGCCACCGCCCTACACTTGTCCGTCCAGACGCGAAGACTCTGGAAGATCCATCGTGCGTAGCACCTGCCAACCAGGCATGACACAGTGTAGCACCTGTCGGCCAGGCATGACTTGACAGCTCCATCGAAGCTCCATGCAAGACGAAGTCGCTCCACCTCCTGCCTCTGTCTTCCAGCGCTGCTCCACAAACGACACTGCCAAGAGAGAAACGGCATCGTACTACCGCCATCGTCCGATCTAGCAGACCAGATCCTAGGTTTTCCCCCAAAGCAGCACGAGTGGGTCAACAACAGTTATACGACAATGCCTTCACCAAGGTAACGGTGCAAAACGCCACTATCGCCCGCCAACGGCTCGGTTTTCACCAGCAACTATGTCTGCCCGACTCGTAGCCGGGACTAGATGAAGAATCTCAAGATCCGACCACCCAGCCACAGGCCAGCCATCTCTGACGGAAGAGATAACAACCACCACCAGCTGCACTGGTCAGAACAGATCTAACCGGAGGTGCCGCCGACGGGACCACCAGGCCCTCCATGCCGCCACCGCCGATCCAAAGGCATATGGCGCGCCGCCGCTGCCTCCGACGCTGCGGCGCCAGAGCCATCGCCGTCGCCAACACTGCCACCACAGCCGCCATTAGGACGCCGACCGGCCACCACACCGCCGTAGTCCAAATCTGGGCCGTCATGAACCAGATCGGCACCGCGCAGTCCAGATCTCTGATCGGTCCAGATCTCTGACGGAAGAGATGACAACCACCGCCAGCTGCACTGTCACACCCTCGAGCCAGGGTGCCCCACGTCATCCTATGACCCGCGAGATGGAGGAGTGCCTCCGCCGCCGCCGTTGCACGCACAGGCTATGCCCGGCTCTGACCACCGGCAGCGGCGGAGAGGAAGAAGAGGAGGAGTGACCCGGCGGCTAGGGTTGGAGCCCCTCGGTCGCCCGCGTGGAGGCGGCGGAGGGGAGGGGAGGAGACAGATGAGATCTGGATGGACGAATTAGCAGCTAGGCCGTAGATGAGCAACAAGCATCGAGCGGCGAGGAGGCCGCGGCCGCGCACGAGACCCCCGCTCTGCTTAGCGCTCCCTATATGGTAGGAATATATCATTAACTAGATGATACCCCGCGCGTTGTTGCGGCAATTCTTAGTCTATAAACATGGTGGTAGATAAATTGAACAACTTTTTTGCATAGTGTACTTACGTACTTAGATAAGAAAATAGCAATGGACACAATACTTGGTTTAAATATAAATATTGGAAAACATGAATTATGAGTTCTTTTTTTTACTAAATACAGGGCAGGAGTAATTTCATATGGCTTATATGAATAACAATGTACTCCCTCCGTCCGGAAATACTTGTCGGAGAAATGGATAAAAATAGGTGTATCTAGAACTAAAATACGTCTAGATACACTCATTTCTCCGACAAGTATTTTTGGACGAAGGGAGTATATATTATTGTAACTTTTCTCGTAAATCAATCCTCATATCTGCATTCTTATGATCTACACAAAAAATGACCATTGTAGTTGCTTGCATTACGTGGCAGTGAGTGATGGAGCTCCAATATCAACAAAAACAAAAATCCTTCTCTCTCTATTTTGCCAAAGAGTACAAATTCTCTTGTCTGAAAAGAGCATGTGTACTTATCATCAGCACCGCGATCCAAATTATGGCACAGAAGTTAGGATTTGTTTACAACAAACGAAAATCCACAGGAGCGGACGAGCTCGCGTGCTCACGGAATCGCTACGCACTCGTTCTCTCCGGGATATGGGCCGTGTCAGGTACTGTCAGAGGTATAAGACGCGTATACTCTGGGGCTTGGGCTGAATAGATATGGCTGGGCCCTCATCTTCAGTTTGACAGACGTTGCGGTGTGTAGGCCGAGGACGTCCTGGACCGAGCTGTGCCATCAGAACGTTTTGTCAGCCTACGGGATACTTAACGGAAAGACCCCGGTTGAGTAGCTGATCTGCGACGTAGGGCGAGGCGCTCCTTTATTGAACCGTGTCCGTCACTCTTTTCCTCCACCCCATTTCAAATTTCAAACAGCCGAGGAATTTCTCTCTCCCACCCATGGACGTGCAGAAGGTGTGCGTCTACACATGTCACCCTGCATGACACGCGTGCACTAGTATTTGAAAGCTCATTTACATCGTTGCAGCACAGCTCAGGCTGGTGCATCTCACATCTATGATACAACAGCCAAAACTGCCTGAACAAGCATAGGGTGAGCTATCAAATTCAGCAAGGATCATTCGTTGGAATTTCTGTGGAATTTCAGCACGCCGTTCATATCTTGTTTTACTGCCTCCATTCCTAAAAGGCGTATTTTGTTTCATTAATACATGCATTTGACCAGTAATTACTTCATAAATACAAAGTTATATGACATGAAATTTGTGTCACTAGATTTGTATCCAAAAGTACCTTGCTATGATAGTGATTTTGTATCACATAATTCAAATACTCCCTCCGTCCTAAAATTCTTGTCTTAAATTTGTCTAAATACGAATGTATCAACTCACGTTTTAGTATTAGATACATCCGTATCTAGACGAAACTAAGACAAGAATTTTGGGACGGAGGGAATATTAGAAAAGTAATTGTTGATCAAAATCTTGTCTTAACGAAACGAAATAAGCCTTATTCATCGCCAAGGCTGTAAGAAGAAAAAAACATACATGGGAAACCGATCACATTCGTGCCATATAGCAAGCCATACAACAAGTGTAGTTGGAGAGTTTTTCCCGGTAAAACCATGCAGGCTCTTACATGCGTGGCCATCTGGCAAGAAAAAAGGTCATTTCCATGCGAAAAAGGTC